>NW_024582078.1:4191200-4295182 GCF_017639235.1 Corvus kubaryi | reverse complement strand
CCCCTTCGGCCGCCCCGCCCCCGCCCCGCCCCCGCCCCGCCCGCTGACCGACGGCGCGCCCGCCAATCAGCGCCGCCGCCGCCGCGGCCGCGGGCCAATCCGCCACGGGGGAGGCGGGGCGGCGGTGCGCACAGCCAATCAGGCGGTGCGGGGGGCGGGGCCGCCGGTGAAAATCCCTTTTGTTCGCGGCGGACCGAGAGGGCGGCCGTGATTGGTGCGTCACTTCCGGCGGGGGCGGGGCTGCGGGCACCGCCCGAGCCGGCGCTCCGGGCCCGCGCTTCTGCCCCGGGCGGGTCCCGGTCCCGGTCCCGGTCCCGATCCGGATCCCAGGGCCGGGCCCGGGCCCAGCGGCAGGAAGGGCTGTGCGAACCCAGGACAGGGACAGGGGCCGTGCCTCCCACCGGCTCAGGCCGGCCTGAAGGCGGCTCGGGGCAGGTGAATCGCCGTTGGTGGCCGTGGCAGAGCAGTGCCCTCAAACCCTCTCACGGTGCCTGTGGCAGAACAGTGCCCCTCGCAGGGGTTCTGAGCCCTGACCCCTCATGATTCCCGGACAGTCCCTCTCCCCTGACACCTCCAGGTCCTGCTCCCCTCGTGGCACCTGAACTTGGCCTCTGGAGACCGATGGTTTGCCCCAGGGTGTTTATAATATCTCTGTCTCCTTTGTGCAGCAGCCTTCTAACAGCGCTGCTTTGTAGCGTGACTCACCTGGGCAGGCCCTCGGCGTGGGCACAGCCCTCACTGCCGGGCACAACTTCCCTCTGATGAGCTTTCGCAAGTGCCGAGCAGCTCTTCTGCGGGGAGGTGCTGTGGAAAAATCAGCATTTCGATTTGTTTACCTGCTGTCAGCTGAGGAAAGAGCCCTGATTACGCTGGAGACGGTGTCTGGAGGGAATGTCGCCCGTGGATGCCGCAGCCATGGGGTCACCGACACTGTTGAGGGCAGCAGGTTTTTTGCTGTCATAGCTGCTTACCCAGCACTCTGCTAAGCCGGCGGGGCAGCAGGAATGGGAACGAACCCTTTCTGTGCAGAGCACGGCCAATCATTCCGCCTCTGAGCTTCCCATGAGATGTGCTCAGCATTGCTAACACGCTGATTCTAGAGAGCTGAAAAGTTTTTAATGGCTTTTCCCACTGTTGGGAGCTCCTTAAGCTGCACCAGAGGAGGTTTAGTTTTAACATTAGAAAGAGATTCTTCACAGAAAAGGTGATTACCCATTGACATGGGCTGCCCGGGGAGGTGGTGGAGTTGCTGTCCCTGAAGGTGTTTAAGAAAAGACTGGACATGGCACTCAGTGCTCTGGTCTAGTTGACAGCGTTCGGTCACAGGTTGGACTCGATGATCTCAGAGGTCTTTTCCAGCCTGATTTTGTGATTCTGCGCGTGTGACTGCGGGGCAGTGCTGGGATCACACAGAGCTGCAGCACAGGGCCTGTGACACGTGGCATGAAACCAGCAGTGTCCAAATCCACTGCAAAAAGGTGTCACATGGTGACACAGTGACACGATGTCACTTTACACAGTGACAATGCCACCTCTAACCATCACAGTCTCCCATCTAGTAGGTTCAGAAGATGGTTTTGTCTAGACAGGGTTGTCTGAGTGTTATTTCCCAGCCTTGGTAAGTACTGGAAGTTCTGCAGCGCCTCTGGTTGTGAAGACTCAGAGGCCAGGAGGGAAAAAAACCACATGGATTGCCCCTCCTGAGCTGTGCCAGGCTGGACGTGCCCCTGTGGCATTGCCAAACAGCTGGTATATTAAGATGTCTAATTTTGATTACCCCGTGCTTCTCCTGTCTCTGCTTTCCACCTGTTGTCTCTTCTTTAATCCTTGAAATAAAGTTTTTGGGCAGACATCCCTTAATGACGCACATGAAAAATGGTGGCAGCTCATATCACAGGCTTGTCTTTACTTCCTACACACCATTTTCACCCCCACTAGGTCGTGGGGGTGAAGCTCTTGGCGGAGCAGGGATGGGCTGGAGAAGGTGTAGGAGGAGAGGGATGCTCTCAGAAGGCTGGGTATATCCAGGGGAGGAGGTGGTTGCTGGCACAGGGAGATGGGCTGTCTGCAGGACGGCTGCTCACTCTGAGCTCACCCTGTCTGCGGGTGGAGAAAAGGGGAAGGGGGCTCGTGGAGTGCCACAAATGAAGGAAGTTTGGGGGAAAAAAAGCTGACTTAACTACCACATCCTGCGAGCGCAGGACGTGCAGCCTGCCACGGCGATTTGTAAGCTGGCACAGCATCTCATCTTCCTGGGAAAAAATGGGCTTTAGGGGGTAAAGTGGGTAGGGACAGAGATCCACACCGAGCGGTGACGGTCAGCGGGGCAGTCATCGCTGCGGAGAGTACCCATTCCCAGAACATTCCCGTTCCCAGAACACACGGGCCGTCCCCACCACCTGCATTCCGCGTCGGCTGCGAGGGCTCAGCCGCGCTCTGCGGCCCCGGGCGGCGCCGCGCCCCGGTGAGCGGCCCCAGCGCCCCGAGCGGGGCTGGCGGCCCGCGGGCCCGCTCCCGGTGCGCGGAGCTGCCGCGCCCCCGCGCGTCCGCAGCGCTCGCTGCTCACGCACGGCCCCGCTGCTCGGGAGCGGCTGCGCCGGAGCTGTTTCTCCAAGTCCCACAAAACGCATCTGAAACATTCACAACTCAAAATAGCAAGGGAGTGGTTGTATTTCCTTGTATTTCCAGGTTGGCACGGACCGTCGGCGGGATCATCCGCTTGCTGGTCATTCCTGCTGCAAACATTCCTGATGCTGCCCAGTCCCACTCCTGGAAACACAGGAGAAAGGGGACCTTTGTGCAGAAAGAGCTTTGCGTGAGGCTGATTGACTAGTGATGAATTGAGCCTAGAAAGGTCATGGATGCATGAGTTACATCAGGGAACATCTGGCACCAAAAGCTTCTCTGTTCTGGGGCTTGGTGAGGACACTTGATGAGCCCAGAGCAAACACCTGAAGGGACTGAGAGTCCTAAACGTCCTAGGTGGTCCCACGGATGGCAAATAAATAACTGCAGCCTTGAAAATTAGTGCAATTGAGAGGAAAAAACCCCACGTTTTGTAGCTGAGCCCACACAGAAAAAATATATTGAAAGATAAAGAATATATTCAGTTGCCCACTGGTCTGCATTTAGGGGGCAATAAATCATCTCCACAGGAGAAGGAGGAGGCTTTCCAGGTCTGGAAGACATCTCTCTCCAGGATGTTTGGTCACTTTATACTTTTCATTTTATAACATGCAGTAGAGGTACTGACACAGAGTGTCCAGAGAAACTGTGGCTTCCCTGTCCCTGGAAGTGTCCAAGGCCAGGTTGGACAGGGCTTGGAGCAACCGGGGATAGTGGAAGATGTCCCTGCTCATGGCAGGGGGTGGAACGGGATGAGCTTTAAGGTCCCTTCCAACCCAGGCCATTCTGTGATTCTGTGATTGCCAGGTGTGTCAGATACAGGCAGAAAAATCAGGTACCTGCCTGTGAGTCTGTGCAGGGTGGATTCCAGGTGGAAGGAAACAGCAGAGACGTGCCAAGGAGAGGGCAGGTCCAGATGGCTCCAGTACCTGCACATACCTGGGGACAAGCACAGGGATGTGCAGGAGGTTCTGGCTCCCTGTGACTCGTTATAACCTGTGACACAAGTCCCAGGTAGGAGCGAGAGGCTCCTGGGGGGCTGCAGGTCCTGTGGGATGAGAGCAGGAGGTCTCGGCTCTTTGGGAAGCCAAAGGAGGAACCAGGATGGGTGCAGCCCCCTCAGCAGCACTGGGCAGGCTCACGTCCTGCTGGTGAGGATCAACTGCCAAAAACTCCCAGGAGGGGACCAAGTGGTAAGAGAGAGATTTCTCCTGAAGTATCACAGGCAAGAGAGATAAACCACAAACACAAACAATTAGGAAGAAGCACATCTGTCGTGTTCTTGATGCTGTCGGAATGAGAATCCATCTGGGAAAAGAGCCAGCCCTGCCTCCCTGGGAATTATGTTTTTTTTCTTTTTAAATATTGTATGACATCCATCTCTAGAGCTGCGTGTTGTTTGTGCTGGCATGTGGGTGTGTATTTCTGAAGGCTCCCCATATTAACGCAAGAGCTATAGTCTCATTTTAGAAAATTTGTGGCTATAAAAATATATTCTGTGTTTGACTGAGTGTTTTTTCCTTCCCTCCTGAAACTCCAGAGCTGCGCAAAATAGCTTCATAAAACTTGTAGGGCTTTTTTAAAGTAGAAGTTACTGCCTTGCCTTGCTTTTCAAAATGCACCCTTGATTTTAAGTGTTGGGATATTGTTTGCTTTTAAACTAGCAAATGCTGAAAAGATGCTCTAAATTCCTTTTTTATTTTGTTGCTTACTGAGAAAAATCCAATTATACCAAAGGGAAATGAGAATAAAACATTTAATAAAAATACATGGTATATAAGCCAAAAAAAGCCTCAGTCTTCCAAAGTGAGTGTGCAAAAAGAGGTAGAACTCTTTCAGCATTATTCCTGGAGTAAATGCCCTCTCTTGGCAACACAGTGCTACCCAAATGAGTGTGAGCCCTCCCCCAGCACCAAAAAGTCCTTTCACTGGCGTTGGTCGCTCGGGGCTGTGGGAATCCTGGATCCAGCCCCGGTCCCTGGTGGTGTCTGGCTCTGCCAGAGTGTGGCTGCTGATTCCCAGCCCTTGCCCAGGCCAGAAGGACCGAGACTGAGGGAGCTGTCATCAGCACAATGTCGTTGTACCCCACCCAGGAGCTCTTGGACCTGCTCCCAACCTCTGTTCCCACCTTGTGGGGGAAGACACTGGGCTCAGCAGGGAAGCGACTCTCAGCCCTTGAAGCCAGGCTGTGGCTCCTTTCAGTTACTTTGTGAAGTGCTGGAGTGAGAGTATTTGAGCAGCCAAGAAGCAGCTCCAGTTCAAAGGATTTGGGAAAATCCTTTTTCCAATCAGGCAATTTGTAATTTCAATTGCTAAGTGTTTCCCTTCCATTCCTTGGCACTCTAGCACCATCTGAATTGGCTTTCTCAGCACTTCAGGAAGGCTGGTGTTACATTATGTAAGATTTAACAGCCATCACTTCTCCAGAAGTAATACAGAAAAGTGTTTTTTATGACACAAGAGGGAGATTTCTCATTTGGGAAGCTGATTCTTTGCTGTTTTCAAATGACTGCTTTGGTGCAACTTCAATCTAATAACTAATTTCGTCTATGAAAAAAATAGAAGAAATTTTGTTGATATTTTGGTAAATGGAAATGCCTTCTGAGAGGAAATGAAATTTGCCTTTTTATCTTTATAGGTGCATATAATATACATTTATGTGTCATATTTAGATATAAGGACCCCTCAGGCCACTGCCTGCATTCACAGAAGCACGGGATGGGTAAGGTTGGGGTCACCTGGTCCAGCCCTATTTGTGCCATTCTGGAGCTGAGCAAACCAGTAATTAAGTCTCCAGAAAGGGCTCGTTTGTCCCAGCTTTGCTCTGCACGTGCTGTCCCACATGAAGCTGACAGATAATTTCTCATGCAGTCCTGTCACAGACCCAGCCCAGGAACCATCCCAGGCTTTCTAATCTCTTCAGATGATTTCCCCTTCTCTCCATGACCATTTATTCATCCAATAATTCATCCGCTGGCTTTCACATGGACATAATGTCCCTTTGGTGGGAGCAGAGGGGCAACACAGGGGCCCTCCATGAATCCCACAGCCTTTGCTTCCCAGCACACGGCACTGATCTCCCTGGGCAGGGACCTTCTTGCCGTACCTAAAACATTAATTACAGGCAGTGAGAAGAAATGTTGCTTTGCTCTCCTGAAGCTGTTTAGCAATTTCCCCAGAAAAAGCACTCTGGGAGCTGCTGGGTTGGCAATGACTTTCCCGACAGTGATTGAATGCTCTGATAAGAAGCAAGAGTTTGTTGCCACCTCATTCACCATGCTGGGCTCTCTCTCTGCAGCACTTAATACTGTTCTGGCCAGACCAAGGTGTAAAAGAAGTAGAAAACAGAAATAGACTTGGAAATTCCCCTCACCTAAGAGCACAGCCCGTGGCCATGCTTTCTGTTGGGGTCTCCCCCTCTGCCATGGAGGCCTGGGAGAGGGGCCCTGGGGGGGAGACACGAGGTTTCCCTGGTCAGCTTCATTCCCCCTTGGTTGGTTTGAGTTCCCCGGGGTGGCCAAGGACCCTCGGGTCCCATGACTGGGGGAGTTCCTGAGCAGAGCCCCGGCCATGCGGCTGGAGAAATAAAGACCTCTGAAACATCTACCACCAATCTGTCCATATATACTTCGTTTCCATGGGACTCTTGGTTTGATATATGCGTGTTGCAGTAATCCCCGCTGCAACAGCTTTCTTTGAATTACCCTATGCTCTGTGTGTTGGGGAATTGCTGTCTGTGCTGGATAATGCTTGCCAAAGCCCTGGGACCCCGGTTGATTTCTGTGCCTCTGAGTCCTGAGAGCAGAGAGGAGAGAAGTGTGAAAACCAGGACAATAAATGGGAAGGGCAAGTTCTCCCTGAACTGATTAAGCATCGAGCTTGCTGGCTAATGTTTCCCAATTATCTCTCTAAGTGGAAAAGGGGGAATGCCAGGAGCTGTGTGGGGCTCACACAGCTTCATGGCCTCACAGTGTAAATTAGTCCTCATTTTTGAGCAATATATTTCTGCATGGCACCTGTTCTTGCCATCACTCCTAGGTTGTCTTTCTTCACAACCTGGTTTGTTCTGTTTTATTTCTCCCTCATGGAAACTCATTTATTATTTTACGTTAGTGTGTGAAGCCTTGAAGCACGCCTTGCTGCATTTAAAACAGGAGGAAACCCCTCCCTCTGTGACATTCCCATGCAGGGCTGGCTCTCCCAATCTCACTGAACGGCTCTGAGGTTCAGGATGGGGTGGCTCGGTCAAACCCATTGTACTGAGCAAAGCATTTTAAACAGCAGCTGGGCCTTCCAAAGGACTGAATGGGGAACTACAGAGCAGAAGAGTTTCTAGAAGAGGAACCTGCTGCAATCCTGCCAGTGGTGGAATTGGGAGCACAAAGAGCTGAATCTGGGGAGCGCAGGGGAAGTGCTTCACCCACCAAACACCCTGTGACATCCTGTCAACAGCACAGAGGGCGCAGCTGCTTACCAAGGGTGCAAAAATTAGAAGTTACACTGCATATGCACAGGGTATGGAGGAAGTCAGCAGAAAACAGCTTTAACTTCTATGGGGACTATTTAAAAATAAGAAATACTGACTGCTCCTAGAACTCAGTGTCTTTAGGGGGAACTCTGCACCTTTGGAGAGGAGAGTGCCCCTCCAGAGGAGGAGCAGACCTTGCAGCAATGGCTCTGGGCTCCTTGCCCTGTGCCTAACTCGCTGTAGGAGCACGGGGGAACTCTGCACTCACATTATCCAGATTATCCGACTTGGACATTTATGATGTGTCCTGTGTCCACAGAAATTTGGCCCTTGCTGCATCCCTGGCCTCTGTGCTCCTGAGCTCTCCACACTGAGTCTGCCAGCAGTGGCAAATCCTCCAGCATCTCCCTCTGACTCTGCATTCCTTGGCTTGTGCCAGTTATTTGTGTGCCAGCTCTGCTGTTCCGTTAACGTGCCGAGGAGGGTTTCTCTCAGCAGGCAGAGTGGCACTGAGGGCTTTCCTAATGGGGATCAATGGACCAGAAAGAAAACAGAGAGAGGGCTCTGCAGCATCCACTCCCTCGGGACCTGCTGAACCCCCACCCTCCTCCAAACCGGGAAAATCCTACTATGGCCAGAAATTTTGGGTTAATTCACCAGTGCCTACTTAAACCAAAGATGAGTGTGCCATGAGATGGTTTTATCTCAACTCTAAAATGCTGTCAAAATGAGAATTCCTCAGAACTGGGCACAGGAGGCAGAGATACTGCAGACACAGAGATGAGTGAGGCAGCAAAAGACCTCAGAATTTTCAGCTTCCCCTTCAAAGCCAAGAGATATCAGCCAGTGCTAACACAGCTCTGGATGAGGAGCAGGAGTCACCCAGAGCATGGCTCCTGCTTGGATTATTTCTGAGCTGGCAGAGGGGGAATGGAAGATAAGAAGGAAGAAGATGTGAAAGCAACATTTTAAAGGCCACGGGCAAGTCAGGAGGCAAGTCAGGAGGAATAATAAGAGCCCCGTCTGCGTTAGGACTTCACTTACAAATAACTTCTGGAAGGCGGCTCTGAGATCTCTGTGATTTCATACCCTATTAAACCGTGGTGCAGAGTCCTGGAGGCAGCTCATAAACATGATTCCTGCTCTGTACTGCTCGGTCATGATACTCCAACCACATTTACTAGCTATGTTTCCTCTGGTGAAGTGCTTTCTCAGACAGGGGTGCCCCAGACCCTCTGTCCCCCAGCTGCACCGTGCCACAGCCCAGCTGGCACAGGATGGAGCCGTGCCCCGTTCCCAGCACCCCCACACCATGGCACGAGTGAAGTTATTTCCCAGGCTTGACTTTGGGTCTCCAAAATGACAGTGTGCTCAGCAAGAGGAAAGGCTGGCTCTTGGGGATGTGGGGGCGCTCAATAAACCTCAATAGCTCCTGCAAGGACCCAAGTGCACGTGTGGGTAGTGACACTTCAGCCCCACGGCACAGAGGGGAACTGGCCTGGTGTTATCATGTGTGTCAGGCTTGCCCACATTTAGCAGATTAATTGAGAATTTGCATTCAGGCAATGGGAGTTGAAACAGCAACCATAAACTTGATCACCCTAATGTACAAGGTGATTTACATAATTTCCTATTTGCATGGGGCTCTTGTTTCATTTTTCCGCCCCTTGTATGATCAAATATACCAACTTCCAGATGAAATGTCTTTCAGGTTTAAAGGATTAACCTGCCTGCAAGAAGTGACAATGCTGACTGCTTTTTACCTCCAAAATGCAATTCCAGAATCCCTGCAAGCTGGAGAAACTCAGCTGTCTCCATCCCTCAGGGAATGGCATCACTTCCAGGGGTTTGAGAAAGAAGTTGCATGTCCAGGACCCCTTTTCTCCCCCTCTTCCAGTGCCCGGGCCACTTAAATAGGGCTGATGTAGATCACAGAAAGCTCCTCTATGTCCACCCAGAGTTCCCAGGTTTGGTGTCCACGGCTCCCAGTTCCCACAGGGGTGCAGCATTGCACCTTCTGCCCGGGGAATGGAGCTGCGTTGCTGCTGCTGGTGTTGCAGCTCCCTCTCGCACGGGCGGGGATGGGTTCGCAGCTGCATCCCAAGGAAAGCAGCTGTTGGGAAAGGAGCAGCTTTGTAGCCAGTCTGAACAATCCAAGTCTGTAGGATGCACACTAAATTATTGGATTGGGAACTAGGATAACAAGGGCTCAGTGGCTCTTTGGAGGGCACAGACGAGATGTGTCATCCCAGCCTGCCTCAGTTTCCCCACATCGAGTACCAGGATGGCAGTGTTGGCAGTGCAAGAACAAGGACATTGCCGATGTTAATTAATATCAGTTTGCAAAATGAGCTCTCAGACAGATTCATATCCAACATCCTGCTCGAGGATTCACCCCTTCCACTCACAGATGCATCCACGGACCCATCATCAGTGTGACTCAAGGAAGCATCTGGCTCATGGCTTGCTCAAGGAGAGGGAATTCCCCCAGGTTGGCAGTGCCTTCCTGCTGCCAGGTCAGTGAGGGGCCCACCCTCGTCACCATCACCCTCCCGCGCCCACGGGGATCCTCCATCCACATCGCCCGAGTGATGGAGAGAATGACTCTTTGTCTGACAGGAATTACTATTTAACACAGGCTCCTCACACCTGCCGTGCTGGCTGGGCAGCCCAGCCTGCCTCTTCCTTGGTGGGCAGAAATGCCTGCATTGATCCGCTGCTAAAAACAGGGGGCCCAAGGTTCGGAGGCAGCGGCACCAGCTCCGCCAGCGAGGCTGCGAGAGGTTCCTCGCATCTGTCGCCTGGCAGAAACCCAAAGTATTTTTCTGGTACAAGGGGCTTTTTTTCATCACCCAAGAACAGAGCTGCTATTTTTAACTCTAATAAGCATATTTAATTTCCTACTGCCTCATTTCTACTGTTTTATGCAAGTGGCATTTCTGAGCATGACCCTGGGGAGCAGGTGAGGATCTTGTCTGCATATCTTGATGCATCCCAAACTGATGCTGTTCCCCTCAGCACCACCAAACCCTGGATTCTATGAAGAACAATGTACTGGGGCTGCCCCACATGTAACTCCAAGGCTCCCACCTCCACTGGGGACTGTGGGGTCCTCTGGGCAGGGACCCTGCACACCCCCCAGGACTCCTGTTGATATCTAGGGCAGCAAAGCGTTTCCATTACACAAATAATTAATCAACACAACATCAAAGGTCACTCATTTGCATTCCAAAGTGGCCACACTGTGCTATAACTCCCAAACTGCCACTGCCATCAGCTCACGGACACCCTGGGCTGTGCTTCCCATCAGCATCTTCTTCGAGGGAGGGAGATTCAAAGCAGGGTCCAAGTTCACTTTCCATCTTTCATTGATTTTGGTTACAAGGGGAGGGGGTGCAAATGCTGAGCTGTGTTATATGACATAAACCCCCCCGGCATCCCCATAACTCACTGCCAAGTCCGGGCTGCAAACACACCCCTAATGAGACAAATAAAATGTATGGGCTGTTCAAACCCCAGTCCTTATCCTCCACTAATCAATATGGCTCATCAGGTTTATGAGACAATCATGTCTTCTGCTACCCCGGCCCAGAACCTCTGAGTAATGGCTTGCCAATGCCTAGTGATTATAATGATGCCTTGCAAGTGAAGCAGAAACAACCAAGTAAACAGATTTAAAGCAGTTTAATTGGGCTGGTTTTTCCTTGAGTTCAGTGCCATTCCAATGTTCTTTCAGCCCAGTCTTGCACTTTATGAGATTTACTTGTTGGCTTTCAATAGCTACCCCTCCCCTCCAGCCCTCTGCTCACTGGCTGTACCCTCGGCCTCAGAGCTCTGTCCATGAGGGTGCAGAGCCCTGGGACAGCTGCTCAGGGAGAGCCTGGAGTCTCCCTCTCTGGAGACATCCCAAACCCACCTGGATGCGCTCCTGTGTCTCCTGCTCCAGGTGACCCTGCCTGGGCAGGGGTTGGGCTGGATGATATCCAGAGGTCCCTTCCAACCCTCTTCTGTGATTCTGTACCAGCAGAGCCCATGGAGGAGGCTCAAGGATGGGAGTTTCTCTCCCTACAAGCAGCAGCCAACGTGTTTTGCTGGTGTCTCTTCAGCCCACCCGACACTGTCATCTTCCCCACCAGTTTTCCTGTCCCCCATCCCCCTGGCTGCAGCTGGGCACTGCCCCTGTGCCCCCAGACATCTCTCCCACCACTTCGGAGGCAAGCCCAGCTCCTGCAGGCTGATGTTCTGTGGATTACTACCTTGGCAGGGCTTAAATGTTTGCTGCAGACATAAGCCTTGTCATGGCTGATTTTATTTATGGTTGTGTAAGTGTATTCCCAAACAAAACACAAAGTGAACAAATAAACTGGGTGACAGAGCCATAAACCCTGCGCCTGCTCATTCACTTGAAGAAAAGCCTGCTTCAACTAATTAACCTGTGCAAGCCTTGTGCTGTTCATAAACAAGCCAGGAATTAATAGTGGGGGTTTTTTTCACATAGCCAGCATGTGCCAGTAAATATTTATTGGGCAGCAAAACAGAAATAGCTCCCCTTTCTAGAGTAGGTACTGCAACGACAGTGAGAGGCTGAGATCTTAAATGAGAGTAAAATATTAGAACAAGTTTATTTTCTGCTTTTGCTGCCTGTACTGAGCACATCTGGGATGTGCTGGAGCGAAGGTTGTGTGAGTGGAAGCTGCAGCCTCCCCAGCACCGGGGGATTACAGAAACAAGCACCAAAACATGGCTTTTCTGCACCAAATCTCCTCACAGATGCAGCGGGAGGATGGATTATACAGTACAACAGTCTGAGAAGCTGAGAGGAGCAGAGACGAGCCTGTGGAATGAGTAAATAAAGCTGGGGATCTGTGGGGATGAGGGGAGGATGATCATGAGATGTGCAAGGAGCGTCTAGGAAAATAAACAATGGGAAATGCTGGGGACAGGGATCTCCTGGCCCCACACAGGTGTGGGCAGGAGGTGTCTGAGGCTTTGCTTTCAGACAAGCCCTGACTGTGCACTGGTCACACACACATAATGGGAGCCCTGGGAAAATAGAGAGGGGGCAGAAATACAAATCAAGGAGTAACACTTTTGAAGGAGAAATTATAAATTGCAATTTAATCACATAATCACTTTGACACTCTCAAGCAAGCTAATTTCTTCCCTTGCCTCATTTCACCCACTTGGCAAGATGAATCTTGATGAATAATGTCCTATGAATATTTAATTTTTTTGATCAATTTGAATTTTTTTTTTTTCTCCTATCCCTACCTGCTGGATAATTCACTTCTCTCCTCTTTTCCTCTCATAAACATACCAAGAACAACAGCTTCTTCTTCAACTTCCATCCTCCCCTGTTTTCATCCTTTTTTCCTCCCCTTTGGAAGTCCTTTTGGCCAAGCAGTGATCATTGTCATCACCCCTTGCCCATCCTCTGCCAACTGGGAAACTGGGGCCAACCAGGGAACTTCCTCAAACCAGGAAATCTTTGCAGACAGGCAAGACAATTGATAATCTCAAATGGTTTTAAAGCAATTTAAATATATCATATTGTTTGTGCAGGAATTTGGTGACTGAGGAGAGGGCAATAATGCTGTCCCTGTTAATGAGCACTAGCAGCACCACCCTCACACGTGGGTGACGGGTGGTCTCACCCACGGGACCCTTGGGGTCACCTCCAGCAGCCCCACAGCTCTCGTTCCTTCATAACCACAGATAATGGTGTGGAGACCTCTGCCCATGCAGGCTCCCAGGAATGGGTGTGCCTGCTAGGGTTTACCTGGGAACAGCAAACCACCTCTTGGAGCAGGAGGGAAGGATAAATGGTCCACCCTAGTCCCTGTCTATTTTATTCGCTGTTTTTCTTTGTTTCTCCCAACTGTTCAATACATTTCTGCCTAAAATTGCCAAATTAGGAAAGTGTTTTCAAAGCTAACACTGATCTCAAGCTGGAAATCGATGCCCATGACTTCACAGCACAATCCATCCCCACTACTGCTTCTCCCAACAAGCTGCAGGAATAACCAGACCATGCTGAGGCCACGAGAAATACAGAACTAACTTTACCCTGAAAGCCACTGGATTTGGGGAAAGGGGAAAGCATCCGAGAGCACAAGCCAGGGCTGCAGGAGCCTTTGGATTCCCCCTCCACGCTGCTCCAGCCGAGCTGTTCCACCAGCCTGGTACATGAGCACAAATGCTTCTCTTAAATCCATCGCCCAATATTCAAATCCGCCAACTGTTTGAGCAAGTGAGAGGCTGCAGGAGTGGTTGGCACGTGCTGTTTGTTTAAACTGTTTATTAAAACTGACAGTCAAATCACCAGCAATCCAGCTGAAACGCCCCCATGGATTTAAGGAAGGAGAAGGAAGCCTGAGTGCTGTGCACAGAGGGTTTATAAGCACGGGGACTGTGCACTGAGTGCTGCCGAGGGAGGATGGAGGGCAGCAAGGCCTTGGGAAGCTGCACAGGCTCTGGAATGCTGTGACCTGTTCCTGCCTCTGCCCCACACTCCCCATTTCCCTCTGTGCAGTTTGGTAGCTCAGACTCCCCCGTGCCCTCTGTGCAATGGCATTTCTTAGAGCCTGTCCTTGCCCCGAAGCTCCCACAGGGTGCAGTGATCCTGTGCACCCAGCAAATGCTCCAGACCAAGCTTCCCACTCTGCCAAGCACCAGTGGAGCACCCAGATGTTTCCTCATCTCCTATTTTTCCTCCATTGTTGTTGTTTTTAGTTTAGAAATATTCATTTACTGTGTCCTAATATGTCCCTGCATTCAAAGCAGCTTCCCATGTCCATCATCCCACCTCCACCCATTCCACTGGAATTTCTCAAGCGTCACAGGGAAGTGAGTGACAGTTTATAGACAGAGTTCAGTCCTGTTAGGATGATCTGAGGGAGAGACAGCAATATTCCCTCTCTCAGGTACATTCTTCAGCATGGAGTTTGCCTCTGATGAAGATCCTGGACTGGCACCAGTGGAAAATGGATTGTTTGGAAAGAGCAGCGTGAGCAGGGAGACAGGAGCAGTCACTGCAGGGAGTGACAGAGGCTTCGTGTGCCTGGGGATGATGGTGGAGGCTCTGGGGTTGGTGCTGCAGCCAGGGCAGAGGCAGAACTGCCTGGAAGGAGCTGCTTGGCCACGTCACCTTCTGGCTTTCAACTGCTGCTGTCAGTCCAAGGGCCCGATCTTGTCAGCACATGAAAATGAATCCGAGGGAAACGTGTTTTAAAGCAGTTGTGACACAACACTGTCTGAGGCTGTGGTCATGTTTGATTAGTGTGTGTTGGGTGTGAATCAGGGTGTCACAGGCCCTGGTGGCTCAGTCCCTCTGACATCGGGTGCCACAGACACCTCCCATCACTGGGGAAACAGAGGACTCTGCAGGCTGGGCTGATTTTCAGTATTTCCACATTTTCAAGGTATAGAGGCAGCCAGAGTGAGTTTGAACTTACTACAGACCTTGTTTGCAATACACCTGTTCTGAAAGGCTCCAGCCCCTCACCCTGAATCCCAACAGCCATCGACTGGGTGATGATAGTTTCTCTACACTAGAAACAGTTAAAATCACACACAAAGCCTTTAGGAACGATCTGTGATATGCTGGAGAGCAGAACAGCTCAAACAGGGATTTCTGATGTGCAGTGGAGACAGGAGTCCTGCCCAGGGATGAGCTTGGGAGGAAATGAGGACAGAGGGATGTGGGAATAGTAATGAAGAAACGAAAACAAAGAGAGATGGAGATGTCTGTGGGAGGAAGGGCGAGATTCAGATCACAGTACAGCTGGACAAACCATTCCTGCTGGAAATCAACACAGCAGTCCCCAGCTCTGCAGGACACGCACAAGAGCTTTGCTCTTTCACCTGCCCTCATCGTGTTGCCATTTGCTCTCCTGAAAGCGGAGCAGAGTCGTGCTTTGAGACAAGCGGCCCTTGCGAAAGGTTACCCTCCCTCTGGCATTTCCCGAGCGCGAGTCACAGACAAGGAGCTGAAGTTCACAGCCAAGCTGCAGAATTAATACTGCCCCGCACTGCCGAGTTTATTCACTCGATGGATTTAGAGCCAGGGATGGAATTGAAAACAAACCCACTGCAAGAGCCCCCCCCTCACTCACTGTCAGAACACTCCAGGGTGAGGTGCTGACACTGAGGGTCCATTCCATGCACAGCACAGTGGAAAACTCCCCTGGAGCAGGTTCAGAGTGGGCTCTTGGAGGACACTGAGCCCCTGCACAAACTAGAGCCCCTCTGCCCTGGCTCCCACCACTGCACTGTTCCAGAGCACCTTCAAAATCTGCCTCCCTGGGCCAAGAAAGCATCTGACAAAACTGCCGGACAGAGACCAAACCTGCTCTTTGTGCGTGCAGCTGTTGGGAAGCATTTCCAGGTAAGCCAATGGATTTTGAATTATGAATAATTAAGTGATTTGGCACATGAAATACGGGAGCCTCATCTCCACATTTCCCTTGAATCTCAGAGTCCTCCTGTTACTGGGCTGGAGACTTCCTGGCTGCTTCCTCTCCTCTCTCCATCCCTCTCTCCCTCCCACTCAGCAGCATCGATGCAAACCCCTCCTCTGCCCTCAGCATCCCATCAAAACCAGCTGCCAGCTTCCCCTTACTCTCCAATTATCCCACAGTTCCTGTCTCTGAGCCCTATCCCGTGACCTCTGCCTCTCAACACCTTTCTCTAAAGCTTATACTAACATGAAGTTAGCCCTGCAGAGACTTACAGGGCGAGAAATACTTCCCATCCATGAAAATTCCAGCACAATTCTCTCTCTCTGTTATTTTAAAGCCTCATCAGCACAACTCCCGTGCTCTGCTGCTGCACAGAATCACATCTCTCTGAAGTCACCTCAACTTCGGTGCTGTGGCTGTGCCTCTCCATGCCCGATTACGTCCCGTCTAAAGCATTTTTCTTCATTTGCAGGAGCAGTGGTGCTGCCTAATGAGGGACGCCGTCCCCTGCTAATGGGAGTCACTTCATTATGAGCTGGGCTCTGCTTCCAACTGTGGCTCCACACTACCAGAGACCTAAATCTTACCACAAGGATTTTAATTTGGGGTTAACCGATCGGGAAATTAGATCACTTGTTACATCAGCCATTCTGCTCCCCCTGTTACCTCGTGGTCCGGATGGCTTGGCTACAGTAGGAGCAGGCTCCCCAGGGAACAGTCAGGGCCTCAAGGCTGCCAGAGCTCCAGGAGTGTTTGGACACCACTCTCAGGCACAGGGTGGGTTTTTTGGGTGTCCTGTGCAGGGCCAGGAGCTGGACTGGATGATCCCTGTGGGTCCCTTTCAGCTCAGGATATTCCATAATCTTTATGCTTTAAGTAGGAACCACTTTTATTTGAAAAGTGACACCTGCCTTTATTTCTTTGGGATGAGTCTGGCAAGCAGGTGTGGATCATAAAATCACACAATTGTGGAATGGTTTGGCTGGATGGGACCTTAAAGCTCATCCTGTTACAATCCCTGCCATGGGCTGGGGCACCTTCCACTGTCCCAGGCTGCTCCAAGCCCCACCCAACCTGGCCTTGGACACTGCCAGGGATGGGGCAGCCGCAGCCGCTCCGGGCACCCTGTGCCAGGGCCTCCCCATCCTCACAGGGAAGAATTTCCTCCCAATATCCCACCTAACCCTGGCCCCTGGCAGTGGGAAGCCATTCCCCCTTGTCCTGGCACTCCAGGCCTTTGTAAGCAGTCCCTCTCCACCTTTCTTGTTGTCTCTCTGCAGGTACTGGGAAGTCACAATTATGTCACCCTAAAGCTTCTCTTCTCCAGGCTGAACAATCCCAATTCTCCTGGATTTTATGCTATGGGTAAACAGGAATTCTTTTGGACTGCAAACTATTTCCAAAAGAAATCTAAATAAAATATTTACATGCTACAAGTAAAATGTGGGAACCCCTTCTCCAAAGTCAAAATTAATTTATTATCCTGTTAAAACCAATATTCTGGAGTACCCATCACCATTTGTGTGTGTGGCCCTGCAGATGAATGCGCACACACGTGCACACACCTTATCTTGTAAATTCCTGCTTTTTGCTCGCACTTCTAGGGCAACACTTAATAGAAGATGCAACATAATAGGAGCCCCAGCTGGGGAAACCATGACACAGCCCAGGCCCCAGAAAGTCAATTACTCTGTAGGAGAGGGTGACGATAACGAAGGAGATTTGCATGGAAATAACTGATCTCCTGACAGAAGGGATCGCACAGGCTGTGCTGGCAGGCAGCGCTGAAGGGAAAGGTGAAGGCAGAGGATCAAAATACACCAGGCATGGCCGTGGTAATCAGCATTTCTTTGTTCCTTTGTTGGAGACGGCCAGGCAGGAGACTGAACTGGTGGAGATCTGGCTGCATTCTTGCAAAAGCCATTCATTGAAAATTAATGGCAGCTTAAGTTTTCAATTAAATTTTAATTTAAACTCTGTGACTGGCGCAAATCAGCATAGTGCCACTTGTGTCAGTGATTTATCTTAGCTGAGGATTTGGCCCCACATGTCAAGCTCTGCCAAAATAAGCTGCAGTAGAGATCCTCTGGCGAGATTCCAAAATGTGCTAAAGCCCTGAAAGGTGTAGATAGGCATGAAATCAGTGCAGCCTGGGACCTCTGAAAGCTCCATTAGGGGCCTGTCTGAATCTCCTGATGTGTAAAGTACTGCCCCAAGTATAAATTTACCATAAAGGAAAAAATCCTGCAATCCCCAAAGCCTCTTTTCTTTACCAAGTGGGATCTGTTCATGGCTCTGCTCAGGGTCCTGGTGAATATCAGAGAATCCCAGAACCTCAGAATGGTTTGGGTTGGAAGGGAGTTTAAAGCTCATCCAGTGCCACCCCCGCCATGGACAGGGACACCTTCCACTATCCCAGGCTGCTCCAAGTCCTGTCCAGCCTGGCCTTGGGCACTTCCAAAGGTGTCCTTGGCTGAAACACAGCCTGGAACAAGGAGATAAAACCTGAATCTGTATCTCTTCCATGGAACAGCCTCTCCTGGGCTCACCTGGGGTGCTCTCAGGTGAGCTGGTGGGTCATCTCCCCCAGCCTCCACCAGCATGTGGGGACATGGGGACAGACATGGGCACATTCCCAGTGGCTTCATTCGAGAGGAGGGCTTTGATTTGGACTCTCTGCCTCCTTTACATCCCATTTAATAGATCTGTGGCAGAAAGTCTAATAAGTTAGGAAGTTTAACACACTCTTTTTTTTTCATATGTAATGTAGTCATTTCTCAATCTGCCATTCTCAAGAAATTATTTTTTTTCTCCTTGCTGTTGAAATCTATCTGGATTGAATCATTGAATCATTATTCCCGATGTTCCACAAGTCTTGTTCTGAATATTTTTAGAAGAAAAAAAAAGAGATTTCTGCTTGGGACTTTTTTGTTTATAAATTTTGCATAAATCTGCAATACAAAAGCAGCAAAAAGAATTCAACTGAATCTTTTCAAGAACAGGATCAGCTTGTGATGTGCAGAGCAAAACCATTGGGTTTAACAGGCTGAGAGGCTGGAAGAGAATGAAGCAATTAAGGGGAAGGAGAGATGTGGAAATGAGGGTCACTTGCACTTTACAGAAAACCAGACCAACACGGAGTTATCTCTTAAGCTGTGTGGGCTTGGAAAATCCAAGGACAGCAAGGCAAAGGCCCTCTTGACGTGGCTGCTTCCATTCTGACTGGCAGTTACACTGAGGATGATGAAAGAAACACCTGTCACTGCAGCTTTAGCCCTGAAAGTTCGTGGTTTTGTGCATGAGGCTGGAATAGCCGGTTCCAACTCATCTGGTGATGATTGGGCTGCACCGAACTTACGGAGAGAAGTTCAGGGGAGGTGAGTCACGGCCTCCCCACCCCCGGCATCAGCAGTGACTGGACAAGTTTGACTCACACCTGCAGACTCAATAATATTAATAGAGCACCTTGAAGTACAAGGCTGTGATGAGTGGAATTTGTTGGGCTCATTTGCACTGTTTGGAGAAAACATATTGTGGGTTTGTTCTCAGTGATGTTTGGAAAACTTCAGAGCGAGTGGCAGTGATGGATGGGCCCGAAGGAGCAGAGCAGGCAGTGCCAGCTGAGGTGGGAGATGGGAGCTGACAGCAGGAAAGGCTTCTCTGCACATCCAGTGCCTCCTCCTGGGGCTCTGCACGTGGGAACAGGCGCGGGGAGCACCGGGATGCTCCTCTGTGCACAGCACAGCTCTGGTCCTCCCGGGTGGAGCACAGACCTGTGCCACTTCAGGGTGCTCAGAGCAGCTGTGGCTGCCCCATCCATGGAAGTGTCCCAGGCCAGGCTGGACGGGGCTTGGAGCAACCTGGGGTAGTGGAAGGTGCTCCTGTCCAGGGGGTGGAACTGGATGAGCTTTAAGGTCCCTTCTAACCCAAACTGTTCTGTGATTCTGTGACTTACGGTCACTCCTGGCAGAGATTTTTTGTTTTGGAAGAAAGTCCCTTCCCTCCTCAGCTGCTGCAGCTGCTGCCACTGGTCCCACTGGTGACATGGACAGGCTTTATAAACGTGGGGTTTCTAAGACGGGGCTTAAAGCTTTTAATGCTCCCACATCTCTGAACACAGCAGATGAGAAAGCAAAGTCATTTTCCATCTGTCTGCAAAGGCCTGTTAAGTTCTCATTCATACATAAAGCAGAGCCAGCAGAGATTGTTACAGGCTCAATGACAGTGCTCTACAAATGTTAA
Source organism: Corvus kubaryi (assembly GCF_017639235.1). NCBI lineage: Eukaryota > Metazoa > Chordata > Aves > Passeriformes > Corvidae > Corvus > Corvus kubaryi. The sequence continues at coordinate 4,275,388 of NW_024582078.1, read as the reverse complement.
TATGGTTTTTAATTGGGAGGAATAATAGCTTGCTGCTGCACGCTTGGCAGACCAGGCTCTGCAGCTACTTGATCCTACCCCTTTTTTAAAACAGAAGGGGAAAATTGCAATTCTGCATTGCAGTCAGGATTTATTTTAAGTAGCTGAGGTGCTGAGCTGACAGCGATGGTGTCCCTTATCCCTCTGGTTATCCTGGGTTCGGCAGAGGCAGAGGCACCCTTCCACTGCACAAGTCTTGCTGAGTCCCTGCCACAGCAGGAGGGAGCACCCAGGTCCCGTGGAGGGCAACAGGACTCAGAGTCACTGAATGGTTTGGGTTGGGAGAGACCTTAAAGCTCATCCAGTGCCACCCCCTGCCATGGGAGGGGACACCTTCCACTATCCCAGGCTGCTCCCAGCCTGGGCTGGGCTGAATTCAGTGTGGAGCTTGGTGCATCACCAAGTTCTGCTGAAGTTAATGAGGGCCTGTGTGCCCAGTGAGATCAGGAAAATAATCAGAATTAACTTTTAAATGTATTAGTCAAATTGCATTAAATACCTTTGTAAACACTTTTGTTTAGAATTAAGGTGGACTAACTTGATTTTGTTTGCTTCACTTTAATTCCAAGTAGCACCACATAAACGGAAGCTTGAAGAAATTTAACCAAGCTTACACCTTGATTAGTCCCTAAATCTCCCTAAGAACTCAGAGCAGAGTGTGAGAGACTCCTCAGCTGCCTTGTGGGGTGGGATCTCCATCCCCCAAGAGGGAAGGGACTGCTCTGATCAAGCCTCTGGGTCCCCATGGCCTTGATCTTTGCATTCCAGCCACCCTGTTTACATCTTTCCCTGGGTTTTTGGTCCTCATTGCCAGCTTTGGCACATGGCAGGGCACGGCTTTGCTTCCCCTGGAGCTGGGAGGGCAGACAGAGGGTCCTGGTGCTTCCCAGGAAGCCCCTGGCAGCCCCCGGCCCCTTGTCAGGAGTGTCCGACCTTCAGGAGCCGGCTCAGCGATTTAATTCCTTGCTTCATCTGTGTGGGGAAAATAGAGGCAAAGTGAGAAATCCCACTGTGGCCATGAGGGCACGTGGGGTAATGAGGGTAATGGCTGGTGCTGGCAAACACCAGTGAGTGCTTGCTGCCAAGCCCCTGGCACTGCAGCTTGGCTCGGAAAGTCTCTGTGTCCTCACTGGTGGTGTCCGGGGCAGGGGCTGGACAAGGGCCGTGGGCACTCTCCTTGGGAGAGGAGAAACGCTGGGAACGTGAGACTCCGAGCAGAGCCCATCCTCGGCTCTTCCCTCACACACCCGGGTACGGCTCATCCCGGGGGCAGAGGAAAGGGTGGAAAAAGAGAATTTGCATGCATTCATTCAGGGCATGGTCAGCACCGGCAGGCACTGGGCAGAGCCACCCCACACCACTGTCCCCCCCGGATGGCTCCTGACCCCACGGCCACCCGGCACCCACTGGAACTCTGGTGCAGGGGAAAGGTGGGGGGGATCTTGGAGAATTGCGGAGTTGGCTGGGAACTGATGTCAGCTGACAGGATTGTCAAGGACAGAGGGAGGTAATTCCTGCCCAGCTTCACTCCCTGTGCAGAACGGAAAGGGCAGCCATGCAGCTCTCCCCCTTTTGGAAGAATTACAATGCAGTTGAACTATTTTTAGTAAGGCCTTAATTAAATCATCAAAATATTTTAGGCTGATGTTCATCAGCAAGTAAATTCAGGGAACAGGACAAGAAAAGAAGCTGTGTATTATTTTTCTGAGTAATGATATTTGGATCTCTGCACTACAGAAAGTGGGGAAAAAAGCTAAATTATACAGAAAATGCTTTCAGGAAGGTTTTAATCTTATTACAAACCTTCATTATAATGTATGATCAAGCATGTAAGTGAAAATCTTAGGACCCAGGGGTAACATATCGATTCCGGCAGACATTAAAATTTCTATTTGATGCTTAAGCAAAATATAATCTGACTTCTGATTTTTCAAAATATTTTAGGGTAATTAGACATGTTTGTGCTTTATTGATTCTTAAAATGAACATAAGTATGTGGGGAATTGCTAACACTCTGGATTAGAGAGAAAAAGACTCCTTGCTTTGCAAAAGTTCCTGTAATTAAATCACTTTCTGCAAATGTGACCCTCATTATCCTGGATGGAAATGAATGCAGAAACAGGTAAGGGAGTTGAAAATCATAATGATCGTAAGAGTGAAGCTTTAGTGTTTAAATGAAAGTTTGTTTTCTCATCGTTTCCCCACAGGCTTTGGGATAAATCGATCATCTGGAGGACTGGGGCTCTGAGCAACCTGGGAGAGTGGAAGGTGTCCCTGCCCAGGGCAGGGGCGAAAGAGATGAGCCTTAGGGCCCCCTCCAACCCAAACCATTCTAGGATTCTGTGATAAAACCCTGAACAGCCTCAGAGCACAGGCTGGGGGAGAATTTCTGTCGGAAATGGGCTTTTGAGAAGTCAAGCTCAGAGCAAACACCGAGGGCAGGGTCGGCACCGCCAGCCCAAGCCCTGACCTGATCCAGACTGTCCCTGTGCTGTGCCTGCCGAGGGAGGGGTCACAGCACCATCCCGAACATTTCCTCCCAAGAGACCAGTCCTGCCAATCCATCCCGAGCTACAGAAATATCTACTGCTCCATTAACTTTTGCTGCCTTTCCCATAGGAATTTTGGAGGAACGAGGCCAGTTTCATGCAGGAAACCACCACCCCTCCGGAGAGCTTCCTCTCCACGTGGCTGAGCCAGTGTCCTCAGCATCACATCCCTCTCCACTAACCCCATGGCATGCAGCACCGGAGGCTGCAGATCCAGCCCAGCCATGCCAAGGATGCAGCTGGGACCTGGGAGCACGGAGGACAAGGTGCCCTTGGGAGCGAGCCCCATCCCCACCTCGCAGGGCCCGCACTCCGAGCACCGACGGCTGCGAGGGTGTGAAGTCTGCTCGAAATGCACGAAAGGACAGAAGTCCAGCTGGTTTGAACAGATGGCTGAGTAACATTTGCTGCCGGAGCCCGCAGGTCCCCAGCAGGGCCTTTCTGTTATCATTTGCTGCTCTTGCTGTTTTCCCGGCGATGCAGAGCCACGCGCACGTGTGTGCGCAGCGCTGGGGACGCGCAGCTCGGCCCCTGGCCCCGGCACTGCAGCTCCGATGAAGTCATAAATAAGCAATAAGCAGAGATAAGTGTCTGATTTATTGGGGAGCTCAAAGGCAAAGACAAGCAGTAGCAAGGTCACATCCACGGTTAAGCACGTCCCTGACACAGCTCGCTCCTCTCTCTCCTCCCCTTCTGCTCCCACCAGGTCTGGGAAGGACCAAAACGGAATTTTTATCTGCACTTCCCACTACAGCTTCCTCTGTATGCTGAAAACAGCTCATTTGCTCCAAATCCAGGCAGTTTTTCCTGCTGCAATGCCAGTGCACCACAGCACAGCGGGGTGATGGCCGATGGCCATGCGGCTCCTGGCTCTCCGTAGCGTGGCAACAAGTGCTAAGCAACACGGAGGCTGCCACCAGGCCCTCGGTCTGGCTTTTATCTGGTGAGGGACCACTTATTTAAGAGCTGATGTCTGTACAAGACTCTGCCCCTCTGCAGGGCTGGCAGCCGTGTTACTCATTGGAACCTGCCTGGAATGGGTGCTCATTTAAGATATATATATCCCTGGTCTGACAGGCAATATGTCAATAATGGGAGCCCACTTTAATCCACATAACTCTGACCCAGGCGCTTTGTCAGGATTACAGCTTGTGATTTTCCACCTAATGGCTTCCCACCTTCCCTGCCCAGGGACGGGGCGGCTTTGGCAGAAGCATGTCTCATGCCTGCTGACCCTGTAGGTCCCTGACTCTCCCCAGGGGTGGACCCCAGCTCCCCAGGCTCTGATGGATGCCCATTCCCAAGGGCCAGAGCAGTGTCCATGCAGCCCTGTGCCAAGGCATTGCCCTGCTCCTGGGATGGTTTTGGTTGGAAGGGACCTTAAAGCTCATCTCATTCCCACCCCTGCCATGGGCAGGGACACCTCCCACTATCCCGGGTGTCTCCAAGCCCCATCCAGCCTGGCCTTGGCCACTTCCAGGGATGGGGCAGCCACAGCTTCTCTGGGCACCCTGTGCCAGGCCCTCAGCACCCTCACAGGGAAGAATTTCTTCCTAATATCTGATCTAAACTACTCTCTTCCAGTTTAAGCCATTACCTCTTGTCCTGTCTCTCCAGGCCCTTGCAGAAAGTCCCTCCCTGGCTCTCTTGGAGCCCCATCAGGTTCTGCAAATTGCTGTAACAGGGCTGCTCCTGCCAGGGCTGTCCCGGGAGCAGAGGGGTACCCCCTGCACAGACACATCCCTCTGGAGCCCTGAGCTGCACTGAACGTCAGGATTTCACTGCAGAGCAAGAAACAAGACGAAGTTCCATGTGGCAGGGAGGCGGCTGCCTCGCCTCCAGGCCAGGAACGCAGGCTGGGCAGCAAAATGTGCACTGGGAGAAGCTGTGCCTGAGAGATATCTGGGAGGACAGACTGCTATCTTCTGTCTTTTTGCTGTCTGTCATCACCCGCAGCAGTAAATAAATCCAGGTGGCCAGAGAGAGAGGGCTGAAAGCGATGCTTCCCCATGACACACTGGATTTTCTGTCACTTGGTACTAAATAAGCCAGGGCAGATTTAAAAGCACCGCGATTGCTGAAAAAATAACCATACTAAAGTGGGTATAAATAACTGTACAGCAGTATTTCTGCATATTGGAATTGTTTATGCAGGTAAAATTTAATAGCAGAGGTGTGACTGCATTTATAACAGAATAATCAGTGTGTAATTCCACAAACCCAGTGTGTTTGCTCTCAGGAGACAACCCTAATGTCTTTTAAAAAGTCGTTAGATTTAAGTAATAGCCAGCACCCAAGTACTCGATCAGGCAGATAGAGAACAAATCAACTTTTATTGCCAGACAAAAACTAGAAAACCTAATTCCTTGGAAGCTAATAAAAATTTTATAATTTTTTTTTTGAGTCGAATAAGCACCAGGTTTATTACTTCGTAGACGTCTTCATAAAACCTGGAGCAAACCTAATCTAGATGAAAACAACAGCTGTGAGGCACAATATATTTGACCAAGATGGATGCCTCAGAGGTATGATATTCATTAGCTCACTAATTCCAAATGGTAAACAAGGTTTAATTAATTTTGATTTCAAGCTACAATGGTCTGCTGGCCACGCAGAGGAATAGAGAACATACAGCTCCTGTAGGAGCAAGTGTCTGCTGGAGAAGCTTGCATGTTCTCCTGACATTTCTGCAGGGAGAGGTTTTGGGAACAGAAGAGGGTGAGTGTTCATCTCCTAATTTTGATCTTTTGCAAGAGTGCTACTGGGGGTGCACGGCGAGGATGAGGAGCTCCTTGGATCAGTGATGTGGCTATGCTTGCATGTATGTAAGTAGAAACATGGTGCCTAATTCATTAATTTTATGTCTAATTTGTACATTCAGTGATGGGGGCAATGTTAGATCTCTTCCCTGGGAGGGTGGGCAGGCCCTGGCACAGGGTGCCCAGAGCAGCTGTGGCTGCCCCTGGATCCCTGGCAGTGTCCAAGGCCAGGCTGGACGGGGCCCTGGGATAGTGGAAGGTGTCCCTGGGCTAGTGGAAGATTTTGCCAGGGCCCTGCCAGGCTGCTGCATCCCAGCCAAGCACTGTTAATAATATATCTTTCAGTGATGGAATTGAGGGAGCCTCCTGATGGGAAGCATTTACTCAAGGAGTATCTAAACAAAGCGGAAAGCCTGAAATATCAGATTTGTGTTGCTGACTTCGGTGACCCGAGAGAACAAAACACTCCCACAGACAACAGTCAGATGCAAAATGGAGATGCACAGAAAGAAGAGGCGAAGAGGAGGCGCTGCCCCGGTGCTGTGTGCCTGTGGCTTCCCAGGCGCCTCAGAGAGGCGTCTCCCTCCCGGACTCATCCGTCATGTCCCTGCCCGCGCAAACACCCCCGGGATCAGCAGCACGAACGCCCTTCAAGGACAAGTGCTTATGGGGAAACGCATCCCATAATTACCGTGATAAATGCCGTGCAGGATGAGTGAGGAGCAGAGCACACACTGCGGTGCCAGGGGCTGTGCTGAGCAGCACCTCCCCTGCCACCCCCTCACTGTGCCAGGGTGCCCCCAGCCCTGACCCCGCATCCCCCATCCTCACCGCTGCTGTTCCCAATTTGGCAAGCCCCTGGAGAGCGCCATTCCACCAGGAATTCCCCCTGCCAAGCTGGGTGCAGCTCGCTCCAGCCCCGCAATCCCACCCTCCCCTCCCTGCATCCCACGGGCACAGCATCGCTGTGCCGTGCTACCCCACCTGCTCCTCCAGCTGCGTCAGTTCCTAATCCTTCATTTCTGACCTTCAAAAGAAAAAGACTGTTGATCTCATGGAGGCGCAAGGGACAGGGAGGAGCCCCGGGAAGCTGGTGTTCATCAGGGTGCTATGGGCTGCCTTTGAAATAACCAAACAACCGCCTTTCAAATCACCTTGCTGTGCTCGCAGAGAACCGACCATTGTTTCCCATTTCTGGCAAAATTCCCTTCAATGACAGTGCAAGAGACAGATTTTTGGGAAAACTTGACATCCTCATCCCTTCAGTGTCCTGACTGGGGTGTTTCACCTCCCTTGTTGTTTCTCCATGCCATTACCTGTGCTGTGCTTCCACGTGTGAAAGCTCCACTTGCACCGATGAGACTCCAGGGAATGGGAAAGCCGAGAGCAGAGCTCTCCGGAGGGAAGCTACAGGGTGAGAGAGAATCTGTCACTGAGCCATGGCAATGCCCAAGCCTGCAGCAGGAGGGGAGCAGGGCAGGTTTCTCTGAGGAACATCTGGCCCAGCTGCAGCGGTGCCGGAGGCTGCGGAGGGCGGCTCGGAGCGGGAGCACGGCCGCAAGGCTCAGCTCTCCCAGGGCTTTTCACTCCCCAAGGGCAATTCCTAGAAACGAGCTTACAGCTCACGTCTGACTCTATAGCTTTTTTTCCAGCTGCATGAACTTCCCTGCTCTGCACATTCCTGAGTCGCGGTGCCTCCCCCCGGCACAGCTGAGCCCGCGGCACTCACCCTCTCCTGCAAACAGCACCTGCTTTTGAGACGCAGAACTCCCCCAGGCTGCCCAAAATAGCCCTAAACACAGCACGCGGGAGATTTAATTGTTACTCTGATGGATGTGAGTGCCTCCTCTGCTTGGGTGCCCTCGTGCTCATCAGCAGCTGTGCTCGGGAGAGGTTTGGACAAGCTTGGAAAGCACCACGAGCCCGCACGCTCAGAGATTTCCTTCCCTGTGCCACCTCTGGGCAAGGACAGGCATTAATGGAGCTGCTTAGAAAAGAACCTGCTGTTCCGTCTGGAGAAGAGAAGGCTTCGGGGAGGCCCTAGAGTCCCTTCCAGTGCCCAAAGGGGCTCCAAGTCCCACAGCCCAATTCCATGTTAAACAGCCCCAGCTCTGCAGCACAGAGCTGCTCGAGTGAAAACAGAGCACAGGAACCAAACTTTCATAGACAGAAATTGAAAGTACCACAGGACATAATTTGCTGAAGTATTTCAGAGTTAATGACACGAGCACTGCCTTTATCTCCTCCCGGTGCCCGACAGCTCCGTTGTCCTGTGGGAGGATGGGACACACTGCACCCACCAGTCACGCACCCGTGGAGGGGTCTTGCTCCAAGGGGCCGTGGAAGTGTTTACTGCCACCTCTGAGTGACACCAGGACATGCACTTGTCTTGTATTTGTGAACTAGAAATGTATTTAGTTCAGGCTTGAGGCAAAGTCACGCTCACAGCCCTTTAGTGCACTGCTGAATTTGAAACCAGCTTGAAAAACTGTTCCCAAAATAACCCTGTGAGTCTCTTTTATCCAGAGAAATGTACAAAGTATTTTTGTTCAAAGACAGAGGTGCAAAGAAACTAAATGTCAACACTCCCATGGAAGGAGAGGATGGGTTTGGGGGTCTATTTTCCAATATGAGTCGGTGCTGGATCCCCGGAGGACAGAGGCCGCGGGGTGTCAAATCCTCGTCTTGGTGAGGTGTGCCTGTCTCCACAGCAGGGTGATGGTACCACTGTGAGAAAAGCTTTCAGAATATATAAAAACCTCGTGCCAGCACCTTTTCCATGGGTTTCCTGTAGCCATCACTGCATATATCCACTTACCTGTCCCCAAAGGCTGCAGGAGGCTCATGTTCCCTGCTACAGGTACAGCAGCTCTCCCTGGATCCTGCCCAGGGCTGGGGACCTGCCAGTGGTGTCACATGCAGGGCTGGACTGACTCAGCTCTCACATGGCTCACCAGGAACCTGCAGCATGGAGATACAGTCATTTATCCACAGGGAAGCTTTGCTAATAAATAACCAGAGCTGGAAATATGCTTTAATGAAGCACAACAACAATTAGCTTTATTCACATTTTCCCCCTCAAAACATAGACAAATGTATGCACTTAAAGAATGATGATGTTTTGGGTAATCACAGCTAAATAAATAGAATGGAAACTTTGTATACTTTATGCAAAAGACTTTGCTGGCTGCAATATTTCAAGTTTCGTTTAAAAATAATAAGTGGTTGGAATGAAGCCTATACCCCAAACCCATAACTTTGCATTTTTAAGGGCTGTGGCCATAATGTAGCAAGGAATATATGAAAATATCTGTCTTCTTTAGACCATCATCCTATAGTTGCTGTGTCTAGCACAATCTGTCATAACACACCAACAGAAAACCTGAAAGGCACTGAAAAGAAAATTGATTCTCTTGCAAGCCCCTCTTTGTCTGGTTTCTTCACTTGCCCATTAATAGCCCACAGTGCAATTAATTACACATGATTCAGGTACAATCCTCGTACCCCTGCAGAAGAGAGTTGATCAAGTCCTGCAGACATTTCCAGCCTGGGGGTAACATTTCTTCTCCTGCTCTGTGCTGTGGTTTCTGTGGGGACCTGGGTTGCGCACGGCAGCTTGGAGAGCCCAACAGCACCAAAGAACACGCAGGACAAAAACGGTTTGCTTAAAATATTCAGGTCAGTCTTGATGAATAATGAATACATCCATAGAAATGGGGCTCAACCACACACAAAACAGTGGTTAAATTAATCAGGTAATTTAACGGCAAGGAGTAATTTGACATCTTGTGTCTCACGGGTGCAACTTCCACAGCTTTCCTGCAAGCAGCCCGGCTTGTTCTCATCGCTGCAGGCTGGACTGTCTTAATGCAAGGCTTTTAATTATGCAGGCTGGACTTCTTTAATGTGAGGCTTTTAATTATCCTTAGATCAATACTTCTCATCAGCTCTAAGGAAAACCTTCCCCTCCTGGTGTGATCTGGGCAGGTACAGGAGCACACTCTGTTAAAATATTCCCCCTCACCTGGAGGAAAGGGACAGTCCCTGTCCTGAGCTTTGAGGTACCAGGGTGTCACCATCCTGTTCTTTGAGGAGTGGGGGTGTCACATCCCCTGTTTGGAGTACAGGGGTGTCACTGTCCTGTGGTTTAGGAGAGCCACTGGCCAGGCTGGGGGTACCACAGTCCCCTCAGCACCACACTGCCCTTCCAAGACAGACCTGCAGGAGGTGGCTGCATCCTCCAGCCTGGATGAGATGGGAAAAAATCAGCCCTAAAGAGCAGCTCCTGCTGTTGTCCTACTGAAACACAAGGAGAATTAATGACGTTATTTTTCATGTTGAGAGCGACTTGAATTATTTACAAAACTCCCATCAAGACTCTCAGCCGGGCATGTGCTTTTTCTCCTTGTTGTTCTCCCTTCCGTCTCTCACTTTGAAAACAGCTGCAGTTGCACCTTCTCACATGGATTTTGCTGCACCATTTCCCCATGTCCAGGACAGCCTGGGGCCAGAGCCCATGTGCCCAGCACTGGCTGGTCCCGTCCCCCTCCTCTCCCCTCCACAGCATCCCTGGCTCCGTGTCGGCATCCCTGGCCCCAGCAGAGGAGTGACTGGAGCTAATGAGTTTGGCCTTGGGCAACCACCTCCCTCGCTAGGTTATTTTAATTTTTTTGGAGCCTTTCAGCCCAGGGTGCTTGTTGCTTCTCCAGCAGCAACAACATTAACAAGCTCTGACATCTCATAAATTTCCCTTGGTAAAACAAAGAGAAACAAACAGAAAAACAAGTTTCAGCAGTACAGGGGGTTTGGTGCTTTGAAATTTTTCCTTCCTTTTCCATGCATTGGGTTTTATTGTGAGCAGCCCCTTTTATCCTGCTGGTGTCTCTCTGCTGCAGCCAAACTGTCTGGGACAACACCAGCTAGAACACACTTGTTTTGGCTTTGGGTAGAAAATGCTGAGGTAAAGTGAGATCTGATTAAGAAAAATATAAATAGATCCAATGCAAGCCCAGCCATAAAAATGTAACAAGTTCAGAACTAAGACAAAGGAGATTAACCCCGCTGATCTTTTCATTCAGCTTAAAGCCATTCCTTGTCCCGTCATAACGATCGAATTATTTATAGAACGTTTTAGCTTGGAAAAGACCTTAAAGATCATTGAGTCCAACCATTAAGCCCACACTTCCCAGTCACTGGTCACACTTTAAGCCATGTCCCCAAGTGGACTATGCAGCTGAACAAGCATCACTGCAGGGTCACTCCCACTCACATGCCTCAGTTTCCCCCTTTAAAATCATGTATAGTAATAACTTGTAATAAAAATCTTTGGTAATGCTTTATTTAGAAAGTGGGAAGTTAAAAATTGGGATTGATCATCACTGTCACAAGGAGCTTGTTCGAATACTCTCTGCCACGGCAGCCCCAGGCCCTCTCCACACTTTCCTCCTTGCTCTCTGTAATTCTTTGCCAGTGACCAAAATATAAATTTTCTTTCTTAGGGAATGAGGAATGTCCTGCCTCGGAGCCCAGTTTGTGCTCAGGGATGCAGAGACTGCAGACACTGCCTGCCCCTTCCACCACTGGGAAGCGCCGCTCCGCCGAGGTGCCATCAGGAACTGCAGAGGGATGGAACAACCACGAGCCATTCTCTCTCTTCCTTGCAATTGATTTTCTTAAAATACAGATCCCAGAGCTTCCCAGAGACACCTGAGCAGGGCTCTCCTGTAACTCACTTTGTTGTTGGGAGCTGTATGTGGCACTGCAGCAAGTCAAGCACAAGCTCTGTCCTCCCCGGGCTCACTCTTGGATCAGAGGTTCCAGGAACTCAGCTGAGGGCCTGGCTTTTCCAAGAACGTGTTTTTATCAACATCTACCCCAGTGCAAAGGGGGTCTCAGCTGGTGCTAAACCAGTAACACACGGCTTCCAGCAAGGGCACAAAGCCCAGCGTTAACGGCAGAGGCCAAAAGGGACTTCACCAAACCCTGTCACCCCCTAACACAGATCCCCAGGCCGGTGTTTTTTCCAGTTACTGCTCCATTGTTATAACAATACATAAATTATCATTTAAATGATGCTACTGGGAGGGAATGTGAGCTGGAAGAGAAAAACTGATTTTCCAAGGACAAAATTATTCAGCAACAACACTGGACATGTGAAATGGCATTTTGGACTCAACATCCACTGCTTTAAAATGAGGCAGAGTATTTTCCTTATGGATCCAGTTCTTGAAGCCCTGGAGCTCCTGACTGTGTCCTCTACTTTACTGCCACAACATAAATATCAGGAGTTATGGTTGCAGCAAGCACTCTGCACACTGCTGAGCTGGTTTGAATTTAATATGAATTTAATATCAGCATCCCATAGTGCCACAGCAGCTGTCAGGAGGCAGCTGTGTTTATCCTGTTTTGCTTTCTGCATTCAGCCTTTGACCCCAGGCACATCATCACTGTGCTTTGGGTGCAGGAGGGGAGCAAGAGGAGTTTCCAATTAAACCACTTAGCAATAACAGGCAGCAGTCAGAAGGACACCTTGGGAAGGTGGACATTTTCACATTCTTGGAGAATATTTGGAAGCTGCTTTATTGTCACTTTTTGGTATTTTTTAATGGATTTTTTTTTTTATTTAAATACATTTTAATTATTTAATACTAAACACTTTAAATCTCACAGAATCAGAGAATAACAGAATGACAGAAGGGTTTGGGTTGAAGGGACCTTAAAGCTCATCTAGTTCCAAGCCCTGCCCTTGTTTACTACAAATTAAGAAAAATCAGTGGTTCTGCATCACCCATCATCGTATATCACATTAACACAGTAGCAGAGAGTGTCTGCAGACCTGCAGTAGGCATGAACTGTTTGTTATGAATCCTGTTCCCCCTGAGATCGGTGCATTTCTTCAAGTAATATGATTTAGGGAGAAAAGTGTATTTCTGACAGATCCAGAACAAATAAAATCTGTGTTCCATCTCGGAAAACTTTTTGGTTATTCTTTTATATTATGCCACAAAGAATGAAAGAAAGAAATAGATATCTAAGGAAGATCTCCCATTGCATAAAGATGAGAACTGAAACCCCCAGCCCTACAAACTGTGATTTATCGATCAGCCAAACCCCAGGACAGCTCCACTTTGACCCATCCTGTGGTTTTATGAGCACAATAAAGCAAATATTTCACAGCACAATCATGAGTTCTGATGTTTGGGAGACTGACAGGACATCTCTGTCAGTTATGTGGGCTCAGAAAATAAAACATCTGAAACAGCATATCTGATTAAAGAGAATAAAACCCTGCGCACATCAAGAGACACTGGAGATGGAAAAAGCAGCAGAGACTGGCAATGCTGGGCTGCTGAAGGCAGTGGAGAAGTGATGGATATTGCAGACGAAGGAATGAAGAATTTACCAATGTCCTGTGCCCAAGAAGATGAATATAATCACAGTTTTAATGTAAATGACAAACTCTGAACAAATCAGACCTCACGTGCAAGTCCCCCACCTCACCCCAGGCCTTCAGCCTGCCTGTTACTCAGGCAATATTCACGTGGGAAGAAACTGGAAGAGCAATTCCTGGGTGAACAGTAATTGGTTTGACCATGAGCTCTCTTCCCTCCAGGGAGACTGAAGCCACAACAAAGATAAGGCACATTTTAAACTTAATTCCCATGTAATTGTATAATGTGCTAAGGGAGCGTGAACACCAACGGATTGATTCCCCCATCTTGGTTGAGAAGGGTCCCAAAGCTGGAGAGATACAGGATGGGAATGCCTGGATAGCAAGATCAGGCCTGGATCAAGAGAAACTGCTTCTGGTGGGATACGGGATGGGAACTCCTGCACATCAGACCCAGCCTGGACAGAGGGGAGGTGTTTAACGAAGGGCTCAGCCCTACTGAAGGGGAAATGGCTTCAAGTTACACCAGGGAAGGTTCAGGTCAGATATTAGGAAAAATTTCTTTGCTGGAAGGGTGGTCAAGCATTGGAATAGGCTGCCCAGGGCAGTGGTAGAGTCACCATCCTCGGAAGTGTTCAAAAACTGAGTAATGTGGCACTTTGTTAAATGGTTTAATGGGCATGGTGGGATTCAGTCAAAGGTTGGCCTTGATGATCTTGGAGGTCTTTTCCAACCCTGATGATTCCAGGATGTGCCATGGAGGGTACAGATGTGCTGCTTGACATTTCTTTAAATCTTCCCCCCAGCCCAGCCCTGCTGAGCGACACCTCCCTCTCCACCAGCATCTCCTCCCAGCAGGATTCTCCTGGTCCTGTCCGGCTCCATCCGTGCTCCGAGGGAGCTGCAGCCTTGTCCATCTGCTCCGGTGGCCCCGTGCCCACCCAGCCCACCAGGCTGCTCTGGGAAGGGCAGTGCCAATCAAAATGGGATTAAATGGGCAGCTGGGGAGAGCGAGCAAAAGCCGCCTCTCCTGCTGGGTGTGTGTGGCTCCTGCCTGGCATTGCCGGCTGGCACGGAGCTCCTTGTCCTGCTGGGAGGGCAGGAATTCAACCCCCTGGGTCTGTCAGCACTGCCCCAACGCGAGAACATTGGGTTTGGCACCTCATCCAAACGTAAACGGCCCACAGAGGGTGATGGCACAGAGCTGCTGCCCTTTGGGAAGAGCTGGGCTGGGCTGTGTGCCCGTGGCAGCGCCTTTGGAGTCACGCTGGGGGTTTGGCTCCTTCAGTAGCAACCCCAGAACCAGAGCAGGACACCAGCAGGGCCTGGAGGGGATGAGGGACAAGCACACATGGGCACAGCAGCGAGGTCCTGAGGGGACACAAGGAAGGATGGCAGTTTTTTCCCTGGCTCTCAGAACCACTGGCTGGCTTTGCCAAGAGGAGATAAATTGATACAAACCAAAAAGATTTGAGAATGAACTCTGTGTCAGGCAGCTCTGGCATTATTAAGCTTATCTTGGGAGCAGACAGAAAACTAAGAGACAGAATGTCAATTAATTTGAGTGCAAGTATTCCCCGGGCCGGCGGCTCGAGGAAGGCAGGAGAGATGCCCAGATGGCAGTGTCAGAAGGAAATGGATTTCTCTGCACAGACCCAGAAACTTGAAACCCGTCTCATTTCTATTTGTTTAAAGATTCTGCTCAGTGTAGAACAATTTGGGCTGGATGAATGCTGACTTACAGCAGTAATTGATGCCCTAACAGAGAAGAAAACCCCATATGAACAAAGCCAGTATGGGGCGAGGAGTTCTGGGAAGTGAAGACTCATCCATCAGGGCTGGGACCTGCTCCCAGCAAAACCATCTCCTCTTGTTCCTTCCCACATTGTCACTGCCATTATTGTTGCAAGGAGGGGACACCTGGGGCTGGCACAGCCCTCACGCTGCACTGTGAGGAAAGTGCTTGGCTTGACTTTGAATTTGATCTATAGCAGGATGTTGGGCTTGGGCCGTGGAGGAGCCGACAAATAATGCACAACTCACTGCCTGGCCCTGCAGGTAATTGATCAGCTGGGAATCACACACATCGAGGACGAGCTCATTTAATGTACTCCTGACCTGTCTCCGTGTACCCACAGCAGGCCAAGAAATGCTGTTTGCACCTGGGAAGTCCATCACCGGTGACAGGATCCAGCAAAGTCATTGTCATTATGTCCAAGAGAACAGAGAGGCTCCTCTGCTTTGATTTCTTTCCTGCTCAAACACTGAATTTGGTGCCTCCAACAATCCCCAGGTACTATAGTTTTGCTTTCCACCTGCAAGGCAGGTACAGCCTGATGCCAGAGGATCCCTTCGCTGGTCTGCCCTCCCAGGAACAAAGGGCAGGGGAGAGGGATGAGGCTGGGACCTGGTTGTTCTTCTCCCTGGCGTAGCTGCAGGCTGATCTAAAACCCGGGGTTCAGCAGCCAAACCCCTTTGAATTCTGTTCTTCTGCATGTCCTGAGACCGCAGCAGGAGCCCCCGAGCTGGACACTGCCCGAGGAACACGGTTCCTGCTGGGCTTGGCACATCAGCGCCTGGCACATCAGCCCCGGCACGCTGCTCCACAGGGAAGCTGCAATCCTGCATCCTCGCCCCTGAGGCGCTCCCAGAGCGTGGCACAGGGCAAGCCGGGCTCGCCAGCAGCCTCCCCGCGCAGCAGAGCGCAGCCTCGCCCGGGCTGCGACCGTCCCGCCGCTGCCGAGGCTCAGCTCCGCAGAGCCCTCGAGTATTTCAAAGCCTCAGGTGCTGCTGTAATGCAATGCTGACAATGAACTCTGTGGGAACACAGATCCATCCCGGACAGCGAGCAGCGTTTAACCCCGACACGCTCCGCTGCTCACACCCAGCTCTCCCCTCCTGCTCCGGCAGCTTCTGCTGCCAAGGCACTTTCGCTGGTCACAGTCCCGTGGTGCGTGGAGCGAAGTCCTCTTAGCTCCTCCCAGCCAGCTTGGAAGCCCACAGGGCAATATTTAACACCTCCTTTATCATTCTCGCATTCTGTACAATATGCATTTATGCAGGTTTTCTCCGGAGGATCATTCCCAGCAGCCACATTATATATTTACACTGAACGAGCTCTTGAAGGAACTTGCTGTACCTGCAGCGTGCCCCCGGAATAGCGGAGCTCCCGAAGGATGTTTTCCCCTAAACACTGCTCAGAATAAGCACGATCAGAAAGGGTCAGATTTGTGAGGGGCAAGAGGGAAAATGGGTCTAGTCCCATCTGCCTGCCCTGGCAAGGTCACAGCCAGGGAAAGCCTCCCCTCAGGCAGAGGGAAAGCGGCCCCATGGCAAAGCCAAGAGCAGGAGCAGACCTCCGTGAGCACTCAGACATTTGCCACGCCATGAGAGCTGTCCCAGCAATCGCTCCATATGGCAGCACTGCAGGATCCCACCACAGCAATTATGGGATACTTGGGATGCTCTGTGGGGCTCGGGAGCCCTGGCCCACCAATCACCTGGTGGTGGGATGTTCCTTCCAGCCCCATCTCCTTTCAAGCTACAGGCAAGCAGCTGTCAAGGCACAAAACTGTTCAAAGGTCTCTTGTGGCCTGATCCATCTCTTTTGGTATTTGCACTAATGTAGGGCAAATTAAAATTAGGTGAGAGTGGGGCTGGTCTGCCGGCTCTTTCTGCATCCCTCCGTGATACTGTGTGGAAGAAAATTTGTAGCTGATGGCCACAAGGCTTGGGGAAAGGTTCCTGCAGATGTGTCAGGAAAATCCTGATGAAAAGCCACATGGACCACGTGCCATCCCACACACTACTCCCCAGGCACAGCCTGCTCTCCATCAGCATTTTCTGCTCTTGATTTCAAAGCTGCTTTTCTCTTGCTACAGTGAAGTGCTGAGAGTTTTCACTCCTGTTAAACACTCCTGTTCCTTGTTTAGGCCCTCCATGGCTGGTGGAAAAAATTTTAATTAAAAGCTGTTCTGCTTTTATGTCCAACATGCTTCAACTGGCAATACATCTTTTTGATGCTGGAATTGCCTGCTTGGTATTTCTTACACCCTCTAAGCAGCTGGTGCAAGGCAGCACTCAAATTAAGAGTAGCTGGATGGAAACTGCCTGGTGTGGCCACAAAATCCTCTGCATCTCTGGTAATGCTGCTAATTATAGCAGTGGCTGGATTCCAGCTGATGTCCTGGGAAAACAAAACTGTAGGCCCAGAGATTAGGGGAAAAGTGCTAAAACCTACCCAGCCACCTCCTCACAGGTGGCTCGCTGTCTTCTGCCACCAGCAATTCATTTCATGACACTGGAAAATGTCTCAAATAAAGGATTGCTCCTCTGCAGAGCCAGAAGGAGAGGTTTCATGGATTAGGAGGAAATCTCCTCCCAAATTTACATGCCCTCTCCTCAGCCTTGAGATGCACAGGAGGTGGCTCACCCACAGCACCTGTGGGTCGGCACGGCATGACCCCACCAAGCTGATCTCAGCCTGTGGGTGACCCACAGCAGCACGGCCTGGGTCACCCCTTTGCCTTTTGGGTTAAAAAAAACCCTCATCACCTCTGACTAACGGGGTTTATTGTGCTCCCTGGTTCAGGGGGATAATTGCCCACAGCACTGAGTAAGGCACACGGCTTGGCAGAAGAGAAAGCGCTGGGGAATGAAAGAGAATGGGAAATAAGAGGAAAAAGCAGCTGCTGGAGCTTCTGGGCTGCAGAACCACCTGTGGGGCAGCTTTTCCAGCTGCTACACCAGGCACCAACTGCACTTTAGCAGTGGCTCTATCCCCCATGCCCTTATTGAGAACCAGGAGAGGTTTTGGGGTTTCCTTTGGGATTTGCTTGTGGTTGCTTTAATGTCTGAGTCAGGGCTATCCTCTGAGAAGGCAAGACCCAGCAAATCCTGACCGCGGCCAAAGAAATTGTGTTTTTTCCTCTCTTTTATCAAGTGAAATGTTAGTAGTAAGCTGCAAAATTGATTCTTTGTCCTTTTATCAGATCAGCCTGCACAGCCTCAAAGCTCCTTCCCCTTTCTGGATCTGTGGGATTTTCCAGGAGCCCATGCCACTGGATCCTACCACCCATCCAATGCCATTACAGGTAGAAACACTGTCAGGCTGTGTACAGGAATATAGACATTTAAGATGAGAAACTACTTAATAAATTCAGAGCAACTCTTTGTGACATTTCCCACAAGACTTTAGTGCTGTTTACAAATTCTGAAGAACACCCCAAGTCATTTCTGGCACGGACTTATGATTTATTTCAAAGCAAAATGGGTCGGAGTGTGTGGGTCTGTGCTTAATGCAGAAAGGGATTTGGAAATGAGAAGTCAACTGGCATGAAAGATTGCTGGGCAAATGTAAAAGCAGTAAAGTGTGTGGGTGGTCTCTGAGCATGTAATAGGATATTTGTAAGGAAAAGAAACATGCAGGATTCCAAGCTTTAATAAAACAGTTCCTTTTTACCCAATCAATAACGTAATTGTAATTTTCCAAGGCAAATTGCCTCTAAACTGCCTTTTCTCAAGGGAAGAGTGGCACAAATGGGACAAGGATGAGAAATTACTGCAGGACCAACTGTGCACACGTATGTGGGTGACCCTTCCCTGCCTCCCAGGCTGGGGTTGTGCTCCCAGCGGGAGCACCTGCAGCGAGCAGGATCAGGCAGAGCAGGGTTTGGCTCAAGCCAGGGATGGATAACACCCAAACAGGAGGGGTGGAGGATTTTCTGCTCCATCTCAGCTCCATCTGCCCACACACCGCTTTAGTGCCTTTGCCAAGGGATGTTCTTGAGCAGCCCTGGTGCTCCGAGTGGCTGCGCTGGGAGAGGAGAGGCCTCACCAGGGAAAGGCTTTGCAGGAGACAAAACGAGGACTGCAGTGGAATTTGGAATGCAGCAAGGTGGTGGAGGAGGTTACAGGGATTGAGGAGGAGCTGGCACAAGGTGCCAGAGCCCAGGGTGGGAAGAACCTCCCCCAGGGACAGAACAGGCAGTGGCAGGACAGGAAAATCACTGATTCAAAATGCAGATAAGAGCAGGGAGTTATTTCTATCTGAGAAGACTTCCCACTAATTGGGCTTTCTGAATCTGCCCAGTAACAGAATCATGGAATGATCACGGCTGAAAAGATCTCTGAGTGCAAGCTCTACATCAGCAGTGCTGCATTCCCCATATCCCATGTCCCCAAGTGCCACATCCACACTCCTTTCGAACACTTCCAGGGATGGTGACTCCACCACTTCCCCGGGCAGCCTGTTCCAATGCCTGACCACCCTTTCAGGGAAGAAATTTTCCCTAATATCCAATCTAAACCTGATGGAAGCCAAGTTACATTCTGAGTCGCATCATCAGAAGTTCCAGGGCATCACATTGAAAACAAATTCATCATTATACTACTGCCTCACATGAAACTAAGCTCCACCTTCTGTTTCAATACTTAGAGAGCTTCAGCATAATTTATTTTTCAAAATTCAGAAGAAACACTTAAAGATGAAGGGCTCACAGGAGTATCTCTGACTGCATCACCATTCCTCAGCAGCTCTCATTGCTCAATGCAAAGCAGACAATTAAATTGCTATGGATTAGTGCACAGCGTTGGCTCAGGCTCATTACTGGGCTCTGTCCCTCTTTTGCCTCACAAGGGTGATTTCCTCCACGTCTTTATTAAGATGCACATCAGCTCCCAGTGGAGAAAATTATACAGGCATGGGGGGGTCTGCCCATTTTTAACCTTTAGGAAATACAACAATTTCAATAGGAAGAAAATGTAATCGCTGTTAGATGTTCTGGACTTGAGTCAAGCAATAAAAACCAGCACGAAGATTGATGCTCCTGTTGGGATGGAATCACAGAATCACGGAATCATAGGCCAAACCTGTGTGATGGCTGGGAAACCTCCCCTGCATCCATTTCTCTGTCAGTGACTCCCCTGGGGGAGTGGCTGGACGTACCCTGTGTGCCATGGAGCAAACTCTTCTGCAGAGGGATTCATCCTTCTGGACAGTTCAGAGGCAGAAATTGGCTTCAGGTCTTCTTTTCTGTAAAGGAGAAAGGAAAACAGTTTGAAAGGCTCTGCCATTATCCTCCAGGACAATAACACAATAATTAAAATCACTCTACACAGTCCATTTTCCTTCCCGATTTGGAAGGCTATAATAGAGAGAATAACAATTGCTAGGACCCTTTTCTTCTCCCCCAGAAGAACCTCACAAGTGACAGAGACTTGAAAGCTCAGAGCTGGCTCTCAGGGAGAAGATAAAATGCTGCTCAGAATATAGATTTTGGTGCCAGCTGGGAATTACAGCCCTGATCCATCCTCTGCTGTCATTGGAGTCTGTGTTGCTCTGTGGGCTAAATGGAAGTGAATACAGTTACTTTCCCTGTCTTGGGGGAAAAAATGACATTCCATTTTGTCTCCAAAAAATACACATTATTTAACTTATAAAATATTTAATCTGTGTAATTAATCCTCTCATGACAGCGCTTTGCACATTTTTCTGGCAATCCATACTTTGAATGGCCTATAGTTATAGCTAACTTTGTTTCCTTTTTCTCATGAAATTAATCAAAGGCTTGTATTCTAAATTATTCAGGAACTGAATGAAGCCTGCTTTCTATGGCTTGCAGCAAGAAAACTCCTATTTCTTTCATGTGCCAGCAATACAGAAATTCCATTTCTCCAAGGGGGAAAGGACTGGGAAGCGGAGGCGATCCAAGGCTGCGGGGTGTCACTGCTGCGCCCTGGTGACACGGCACGGGCTGAGCAGGGGCTGGGTCCTCTCGCATCCTCCACCTGCCCGCAAGGAGCAGCAGCATCGAACAAGGGACTTGCAGGCACCGAGGCTCAGATGAATCATCCCAACAGCGGTGGCCCAATTCCCAGAGAAGTTGGGAGCAGCTGTTGCTCTGCTCACTTTGATTTGTCATTCCAGTTGCAGTTCTGGGGCTGAACAGGGTGACTTTTCCCTTCAGGACACTCCAGCAGAGGTGAACGGGGGTCGTGGGGGCCACGAGCTCTGGGTACTTTGTGCTCACACCCTCGTCCCTGGGGTGTCGGGGCCGGCAGCTCAGGCTGCTCCCCAAGTGCTCCCTCAACCTGCCCAGCACCACCCTGCCCTGCGCACTCTGCTCTCCTCCCATCCTCCCCTTCCACACACTTTGTTTGGGGGATTTCAGAGCGTTTCATCAGCATTTAGTCCCCACTGGTGCTCAGGGCTGGCCAGAGCCTGGCTCCTGCAGTGGGAGAAAGCTGATCACAGGCTTGGCAGGGTTTTGAAGTGCTTTATCAACACTTGCTCCTCTCAGCTCCACGACGTGCATAAGGCTCTTGCTGGATTCAGAGTTCAGCCCCTTTGAAGTTTTCACCTTCAGGCTAATTTTTTTTCTGCAGAAAATTTTCTCTATCGCCACTTGTGGAGGAGTCATATGGAGAGTCTCACTGCAAGGGAGTCACACTTGCTGTGTCACTGACCTGCATATGAATTTCTTGACATCATTTTATTTTTCTTAGCAAAAATATTTCCTTTCTCTGAGAAGCCACTACTTGCAGCCCCCCAGGCATATTCTTTCACCTCTGGCTCTTGCCCAGCATCACTCAGGTTTCAGTGACTCCACGGAGCACGAGCAGCAAGAGCTCTGGGTCAGATTTGGGGGCTCTGGACGTGAGGTTTTGGTAGCAGGCAGAACATCACCACGTGCTGTCACACAGGTTCTGGGAAACCTTCAGAGCTCACAGAGCCTGTCCCCTCCAGACTGACAGAACCTGTTCTCAAGGAAATCAATTACCACTCGGCACTGAAAGGAGACCCAAAGGAGACCCAAAGGGGCTGACAGTTCATTAACTGTACCCAGGAAAATGTCCTAATCTGCCCTTTACTCTTCAGGCTTTACTTTGGAACTCTGCCTTTGCTACCAAATAATATGTGAAATTGATAGAAAAATCTATTTTCTGGCTGTCCCACTGCCCAGTGGGTTGTCAGCTGCTGGCACTTACAGAAATTCATCCCAGAGCACCCCAGCCTCGTGGCAGGGGAAGGGGTGATGTTTGCTGGAAACCATTCCCAGGGAGCAGTGGGATGGAACAGCCACAATTTCAGTGAGAAAACCTGAAGAGGAAACACAAAGCATCAGTCTTGCTTTGGGAGCCAGCAGCTGCTTTGGCAGAACACAGCAAAGTTTCCATCTCTTGTATCGTTAATCAGCTCTGAAATTCACAGAGAAAGAAACGTAATAAAAATAATTACAAGTGCAAAAGCAAAGCCTTGGTTAAATCATACCCTGCTGCACCACAAATTTCAGTGTACAGAGCTTTGCAGGGCTCTGCCCTAATGCATCCAAACCTCCAGTGCAGCACCCTGGTCCAGATACAGGAAGTCTTCTAATGATCAACCCAGCATTAGGAGCATCATTGTTAATCAGGTTTTATGGATTTATGAAACAAATATACACACTTGTCTTGTTTAATATTATTTTCCACTCAGAACCTTAGTTTAATACATATGCCCTGAAATTACACCATTCATAAATAATGCAAGTAATAAAACCTTTCTCTTATTCTCTGGTGCACACAAATGCAAGATTAAATGTGGATTTAACAAAAAAAAAAAAAAAGGTAGAACTTCGGGTTTAAAAAACAAAAAACAAGTGCTAAGTGCCAGCTACTCTGAGAGGAGGAAGTCAGTGCAGCTTCCAGGCTCCAAGGCACAAATGAGAATTGATTTTTAAGGAGAGATTTCATGGCCTTGATTTCATGGTTAGATTTATACGACTGGGCTGATCTATTTGGTTGGTCTGGACGCAGGGCGTGGGTGCGTGATCCAAGTGGCAGTGGAAGCCCACGCACCCACCCCGGGAATCATCACCCTGGAGAGCCTCACGGGGCCACGGGGAATGCAGGGGTTGTCATCCCCTCTGCCCACGGGGTTGTCAGAAAGCCCCCACGTTCACACTCTCGGAGGGTGGTGGGAGGAGAGGGAGCTGCTGAGGGAGCTGCTGCAGACAGGTGGAGCTGGACACCCGGCTCGGGAAGCTGCGCTAAACCTGCCAGTGCTTCAGCTTATTTGCTTTGCATCTTCTACATAATTCATGGCCCAGAGACTGCTGAAAATCAGGAACAATAAATAAATAAAGCAGCAAAATTAGTAGTTTGGGCTGGCTTTCACATGGAAAAACACATCTGAAAGAAAACCATGGTCTCCCTTTGCTGAATTTGGCCAAAATCTAACCATGGGCAGAACTGCATTCCCACTCAGTAGGAGACAACTGCCTTTTTCCTTTCGAATTGGACGAATCGATGTGTTTTTAGTGCCCAGAGGCCTGGGACTAAGAGGGAGAAGGAATGAAAAGAATCCGTGACCTGTGGGGCATTTTGTCTGCTCTGAGCCCCACCAGTGCCTGCAGAGGCAGAAATGCCAACGAGGTTCCCTGCAGCCGTATCTTCTGCCTCGGTACTTCCCTGCTGCGCGTTTCCCAGTATTTTCTAGTCATTTCTCCAGCCAATTCCCAGCTCCTCAGCCGTGAGTCCTCCCCTTCCACTCTGGGCTCAGCACCACGGAGGGCTCAAGGCACAGAGCTCTGGTGACAGCGGCTCCTGCTGCTGTTCCTGTGGCTGTCACACTCTTCCTCCCTCCTTAGGCATGCTGGCACATGGTTTTATGGAATGCATTAGGTCCTCTCTCCTCCAGCCTGACAGGGAACAGGGCTCCACCGCCTTCCCGGTGAGCCGGGACCAGCAGGGACAGGAGCTGGTGGCACGTCCCGAGCTCCCGGCTCTGCCAGGCTGGGTCCCTGTGGCACCCCAGCAGGACCCAGCAGGACCCAGCAGGACCCAGTACGACCCAGTACGACCCAGTACGACACCTGCCTGCCGACAGCCCCTCTGTGCTTGCCCTCTGCCCGCTGCACACGCGATTGCCCGTGTGAAATGAAATCTTTCCCTCAACAGCAGCGAGTCCATCCTCCTCCCAGCCCACGCAGCCCCAGCCCCGCACACGCCTGGCTGGGTGGGAGGCAGGAGAACGGCGGAGGCTGCCGAGATTAGAGCCCGGTGCTCGGGAAGCGCTGCTGACAAACCGCACAGTCATCACTCCCGGAGCCGCCTGCCCAGCCAGCAAACGAGGGGAGGAAATAGGCTCGGTGGCTCGAATAAGCCCCAGAGCCCGCATTTGAATTTACAATGAGCTGCTCAGTGGAGCTCAATCTGTCAGGCACCATGTCCCATTAAGATGAAAATTTGAAGGTCTCAATAGAGGAGATGGAGAATCTCTTTTATTCTCTTTATTAGAGGATGCTTGTGAGGATGGCAGGTTGGGCTGAACACAGAGCCCAGTTTCAACGACCAGGTGATCCTTTTCTTGCTTGTTTGTTTGTTTCTTGGGCTTTTACTGATTCTCAGCTCCCCACATTTGCATGTGCTTATGCCAGTGCCTCAGTCCTGGGGCTCCCTTGCTCCATGATGCTGCTCAGTGCAGGATGTGCTGGGATAAAGCCTCACCTCACCTGGCACCGCCCAGACCCTGCCACAGTTTGGGTAGCCGTGGGCAAAGCTGCCCCATCAAAACAGGCGAGTCGTGGTGGGGCTGTCTCTGAACAAGTCTGAAAGGAGAAAATGGGAATGCCTGGGTTCTACGTCACCTCCTGCCCAGGGTCTGCAGGAGCTGAGCACTCACACCCAGAGCAGTGCTTCCATCTCCTCTCTCTCCCTCCTGACAGTAACCCCTGAAAATCCAGCCCTGTGTGAATGCAACTCTCTTCCAAAAAGTGAGAAAAAACTCGCTTTTCTGGTTCCTGCATCATTTTAAGAAACAATATTCCCCCTGCTCAGAAATACATTGCACAGATGCAGCTTTGAGAAGGAGCTGCCTTGTTCCCGGTTCAGAGGTGTCAGTGGTGGCAGCTCCTGTGGAAAACCGTGTTCAGGTAAAGGATGCTTTTCCCAGTGCCAAAGAAGCAGAAGATGTATGCTGGAACCCTTTCCTGCTGCCCACCCCGGAGCTTCGGGCATCATTACTCCTCCCTTGCCATGTGTTTTGGCTCCTGCAAGCACGGAATATTTGCAAAGCATTCAGCGTTTGTTGAAATACTCTCTCTGGATCAAAGCTCAATATTTCTTGGCTTCTCCACACTTTCTGAGCTGCCTTCTGCTCACTGTTACATATTTGCCTTTCTCTCCTAGGTTGTTAATGGATCTGAACAGCTTTTGTTTATTGGTTGGGCTTCTCTTCCCAGAGAAGGGCAACAGAGCTGGGAAGGGGCTGGAGCCCCAGGAGCGGCTGAGGGAGCTGGGAAAGGGGCTCAGGCTGGAGCAAAGGAGGCTCAGGGGGGACCTTGTGGCTCTGCACAAGTCCCTGACAGGAGGGGGCAGCCGGGGGGGTCGGGCTCTGCTCGCAGGGAACAGGGACAGGAGGAGAGGGAACGACCTCAGGCTGGGCCAGGGAAGGTCCAGGTTGAATATTAGGGAAAATTTTTTGAGGAAAAATGACGTGATCTTGCCAGAAGCTGCCAGTTCTTCTTACTGAATTTAGAATCAATAGTGCATCAAGTGGCTTGGGATGTTATTAATCAGAAAATTGGCACGAAGGACCAGGAGGTAATAACACCACAGTGTGCCCACTCTTTTCTTGTGGAGTGGCTGTTCATTACTCCAGATAGTGCTAATTACTCCTTGGGACCTGCTTTTCAGCTGCCTTCCAGACAAGGCAAACTCCAGCTCACAGCGCTGCAAAGCTCAGCTGCTCCCAGTTATTTTCCTGTCACTGTTGTTGTAACCTGCAGCAAAATATTCCATTGCATTCCCTCCAGCCCAGGAGGAACATCTGGGGGGAAAGGCACAATTATTTTGGGTCAAAAGACACTAAAAAAAAATATGGGACATCCTGCCAGTGCTGGAAGTGATATACGGCAGCTTCTCCTGATGCTGTTCCTCCCTGGGTTAGTAGGGATCCAGGGGCAGCCACAGCTTCTCTGTGCCAGGCCTCCCCACCCTCCGAGTAAAGGAATATATATAAAATACATGTATTTTCTTTCTCTCTAGGCTGCAGCCACCAACTGCCATTCATCTTTCAGACATTCTCTGGGTCTCAGCTGCTTCTCAGGGAAATTAGTTACTTGTATTCAGAGCATTTAAACCACCTCGTCTACCACCTCCCTGGCACCTCCATCCCAGCTCCCTAAAATGCAGCAGTGTCTCACAGCAAGTTCCATGTGTGTAGCACTGCAGTTTATTAACAGGGAAGATGCTCAGCCCTTAGAAGATTTTCCTATTTTGAAAGATTTGAAACCTTTTCATTTCTTTTTTCACTTGCCTTTTATAAAAATCTCTCTGTTTGCAAGACCTGTTCAGGGTCAACAGATTTAGCAGTATCTCTATAAAAATAACAGGGAATTTCTGAGCCTCTGTATTCCTGGCCTACACAGCACACCAGGGAAAGGAAAATAACTTGAAAAGTATTAGAACATACTTTAATAAGCTCAGGACTCCTGCCTGTGACCCTGAAAGTGTGTTTATCTTTGGGCTTGTCCTCAGCAATCGTTGTTCCACCACCACCCTAGGATAACCATGAAAGCATGAATTTACAGCTGTAAATCCCATTTGACTGCATGTAATCTAGTGGTTTTCCATGGAAAAAAGGTTTGAAATGCTGCACCTGTCCTGCTTTTGCAGAGAGGGGATTATGGTCTTATATAATTATTGTACGATTGTGTCTAATTGGATTTCCAATGCCATTTATTTCGTCATGAGGCTAACCTGGAAGTCACCTCCAACTGAATTCATTAATCCTAATGAGTTATTAAATTTGTGATTAATAAACACCAAAGGGAGCAGAGGCAAGTATAACCACCACCCCACTGAAATGAGTGCTGGGCACATAAATGAGGGATCTTCTCCCCAAATCATCCTTCCAGATCTCACATATCTCTCCATAACCACAAGGAGTTGGTCTGTCATCAAACGACCTCTAATTTATCAAATTTCTGCTTTCCTGCAGCCTTCCTGGTCTCCCGGGAGAGAGTCTGAGAGTGGATTCTTGTCCCTGCTTCTGCTGCAGCATCTGCCTCAGATTTTTAACCAACATCATCCAGATGCCCTTGGGTTAACACAGACCACGGGGCTGTAAATGGAAACCTGCTGCTCCCACAGTGGGAGCTGGATGCACAATAGAGATGACAAAAGCGACCAGAGAAAGAGATACAGGAGATGGGGGGCACTGGGGGCTTTTCACAGCACCCAAAATTGCTGAGCTGGGGGGAGCTGGAAGGGCTCTGGGAAGGAGCAGCAGGGCTGCCTCAGCCAGCACTCCTGTAGATCCCTTCCAGATGAAATATTGTCTCTTCTCTCTTCTCTCTTCATTCCCAGTGCATGGACAGGAGGGAGACAGGGAAAGCAGCTCACATCCTCGGCTCCAGGAGCCTGAGGGATGTTCTCCCTTTTTTACAAGAATCTGGTTGCTTCTTTGGATTCTTACAGAAAGTACAGAAAAAAAGTTGAGAGAGACACTATGGATACAAGACCCAGCACGCCCAGCCTGGCACTGAAAACCCTGCTGGTTTAGAGCAGCTCTTCTGTTCCAGCCACTACTGCTCCTCACCCCGTATCTGATCCCCATGTAGCAGTGAACTAGAGATGCAATTAGCATTTCCCAGATATTATCTGCAGCAATCCATAGCCATAAAAGCCAAGAAGTGATGAAGGCAGAGCCCAGCACAGCACCCACCCAGCTTTCTGCCCGGGCAGCAGATGTGTTTTATATGCTACGATTTCTGACAAGCACAAATAATTGGAGTTTAACTTTAATTTAAAATGTAGCAATGGCTCCTAGCATAAAACTGGGCTCTGGTTTGTTATCAGAGCACACTGGTGGATAAACACCTCTTTTCATTGCTTTTTCCCTGCAGGTTCCCAATGCAAACACTGACCTGCTCAAGGCTGGTGAGGTTAGAACAGAGTCACACTGTGGAGAGGCACAACTGCCTCTTATTGACCTGCCTGGAAGGAGACCTGGACCCCAAGGTGTGTTTACCTGGACCCCAAGGTGTGTTTACCTGGACAAGGGGAGCCCCTCCAGCCCCACAGCTGACAAGGCAAGGGACCCAGGAGCTGCTGCTCAAGAGCGTGGGCACATTTTCCACACAGTTCCCATCCAAGCCTGCTTGGGGGAGATGAGCGTTGGCACCATGTCAGAGATGAGTTTAATCGCATTATGAATATTCACTTGTTCCATGACAGTTTTCCTTGGAGTCTCAGAGCAGCGGTGGCCGGAGCTGGGCTACTTCCCTGCAGCCCTTCTGGCTCCAAATGCATGGAAACAACTCGGGGGGAAACTCCAGCGTTCAGCAAGTTTATGGGCAATGCAATTTATTTTATGATCAAATTACACCAGGGTAATGCTGCCTTTAGCATCAGACAATTCAGTTCTAGTAATTGCTACCCTGGGGGTCTCTTCTCTTCTCTGAACACCCAGCCCATTTATAACACTGATGGTAGCAGTGTGTGAGCAGAGGGAGGATAATAGACCTTAAATAGCAGCAACATCTTGCTGGAGGAAAGAGAGCTTTGTCTTTATATTTCCAAGACTTGTTGAGCCTTATGGGGTGTGTGCCTGTCCCAGTGAGCTGTGACACATCCCCAAGAGCTGATGCCACAGGAATGATGGGATCAGGCTGCTCTCCCAGGGTGTCTTGAGGTGTGTTCTGTCTCATACACATGCACACATCCACTGGCCAAAGAGTCAAATTTGACTGCAGGTAAGTTGTAAAAAATTGAGGGAAACATGCAAAGAACTGGTAACAACAACTGGGTACCAAGGACTGGCCCTAAAATCCTTTTACCACCCTCGGGCTGCAGCCCTGGCAGTGGGGCAGCCCCAGGGCTGAAGCTTGGATTTGGGAGGTGTAGGTCCAAGAAGTACCTGCCTGAGGTGCCCACAGGCAGGAATTCCTGCTGCAGAGCAGCCTGTTCAGCCACAACTTAACCCTTCTGTTCTTCCCTTTCCTTTCTCTGAAAGGAAGATCACAGAATCCCAGACCGGTTTGGGTTGGGAGGGATCTGAAAGCTCATCTCATTGTGGGCAGGGGCATCTTCCACTATCCCAGGCTGCTCCAACCTGGGCTTGGACACCTCCACGGATGGGGCAGCCACAGCCTCTCTGGGCACCCTGTTCCATCTGGAGATGGCATTTGCCTTCCTCAGAGTGCCAGGGGGCCATGCAGCTGATGCCCAGGGAGCTCTGGCACGTGAAGGTCAAAGCCATCGTGTTCAGCACGGATGGATGGGAGGGAGCAGGAGGCTGATCTGTCTCGACTCACGCCTGTCAATGGGGAGGAATCGGGACAAATGACACCGGGTAATGCATTCTGAAAGAATGTCCTCTAGTTTGGGGAAAGTCACACCACAAGCCGTGTTGGAAGCAAGTCTTGATCTATTTAAACTGTTTTGCTTTGGGTTTCAAAAAGACAAGAATTTCTTGGGGGGGAAAAAGCAACAGCAAACTTTCAACCAGCTGTATAATTTCCTATAAATATTCCACTGCCCCTGGGATCCCAACGCCCTCGCTGAACACACGGCGGGGAGCACTGTGGATCATCTTCCCAGTGTGATGAGGCCAGAAAGTGGCTAGAGAAGTCCTGGAGGATGCCTGGATGATTCCAAAGATGAAAGGCAGGCCTTCCATGCTGGCACTGAGTGCCTGGCACTGCCGAGAGCTGGACTAGAGCAGCCTTTTAACCCTGAGTTAGATGGACTCCGAGAAGAAGAAATTATTGACTGATTTTTACCAAGTGCCTCTGTCCCCACCCTTGGAAAGTGGCAGATGAATGGCAGGAGCAGGTACACCCCAGGCTCCTGGAGAAGGTGTTTCTCCCATCCTCATTCCTCATCTCTCATCCCATCCTATCCTCACACTTCCCTCGCCTCAGCTGACTCCTCACCCACTCCCCTGTACTCCACGGGGAGCTCCGTGCCTGCCCCTGTGCTCCATCCGTGCCTGCCATGATTTCCCTCTACCTTTTACCCGTTCCTCCATGTGGGCTGCTTTCCAGCCCTCCTTGCTTTGATCTGGCCCATTAATCTGGTCAATAAGCTATTTTTGGAAGCACCGTTCCAGATGCCTTCGGATCCCGTCGCTGTCTCCGCGGGCGCTGAGCGCACACGAGGCCGTGGCCAGAGGGGACTGGAGGAAGGAGGGAGCAGGGAGAGTCAGGAGGGAGCAGAGAGTGTCAGGAGGGAGCAGAGAGTGTCAGGAGGGAGCAGAGAGTGTTCCACACAGCCCCTGGCTCCCGGGATCAGGCCGGGGCTTTGCAGGAGCCCAGGTTAACACGAGGTTGCCACGTGCCCTTACACGGCAAGTGACAAAAATCCACTGCCGGCCACAGCAGCCTGGCCACAAGGTATTGATTTACTCTTAACACTTCGTTCCTCAGCAATAGCATAAATCAGCAAGACAAAAAGAGGAATAGGAAATAGCTTCCAGCAGTGCTGAATGGACTCTCAGTGCTTACGTGCTGCAACCTTGGATTTACCCAGCAAGGTTACAGCTCGGAGGAGCTGCACCAGGAGCTCAGGGCTTGTGGTTTCCCTCCGTATCCTTACAATAACTTAAAGTGGTTAAGATATTCCCATAAAATCCCTGAGTGAAGAGCAGCTGTTGTTCCAGCAGCCAGCTGAAGGGACTGGGAGGACTGGGAGCCATCCTGGAGCCATCAGAGGGGCCGGGGACACGCTGGGGCAGGCTGTGGCTGTGTGGTCCCCTCGGCCACGGCTGTCCCGGTCAGCAAAGCACAGCCCTGGGCTGTCCATGGGCACCCTGCACCTCTGAGCTGCCCCAGCCTCAGCTTGCAGCAGAGGGGAGCAGGGAGGGATGGGCGCTAGCAAAGAGCTACAAGGGTTATTTTAAGAATTACAGAGTTCCTGTTAGGAAAAGTGAAGACACTGCTGATTGTCTTCCATGTGTTGGAGACCTGAAACTGCATAAAGTAACATTATAAGGGGCAGGAAATGGGGACCTGCTGAAACAAAAAATAGACTTTTTCAGCTGAAGATTTCCATTTCTTGTCACGTACGTAGACCCATACACTTTTTCTATGGAATTATTGATCCACATCTGCTCTTAAACATATTTCTCATTTCTTTTCTCCTCTCTGCTAACCAGCCATTCTTGATAAATCTCTGTTCTGTGTGTATAGGCACCTGCACCTGGATGTTCACGCAGTGTGTGCGCACACACATCACAGAACCACGGAATGTCCTGAGCTTAAAGGAACCCACAAGATTCACCAAGTCCAGCTCCTGGCCCTGCATGGAACAATCCTGAAATCGCACCCTGTCCTCATGTGCCTTTGAACACAACTGCTTTGGTGCTTCCAGGTACTCACATCCATGTATTTGGTCTCATCCACTCAATCTGACAGAGATTTCCTGAATAAAATGTCAGTCTCCTTATGGAAATGAAGCTAAATATAAATCTAATACCTGCCTGAGCTCCTGAGCACTTGGAAATGTGGGGGTTTTGGTGTCCAGCCCTCTCTAAAGCCAGGGAAAGCACAGCCCTGCTGTTCCATGTCTTGTTGTATCCCTGGCAGGCTCCCTGCCTTTGGACACAGCACAGGGACCTTCTGCAGACAAGCCAAAATAATCCTAATTTGCCAAGAATTTTTGGAGTCTGCACCTCCCACATACCTGTAAGGGTGGATGGGAGCAGTGGGACATTAATCTCAGCCTTTTGTACCTTTTATCAAGTGGAGTGAATGTGGAAACAACATTTTCATTGGCATTTGCTTGTCCTTAGAGCCCGAGTGTCTCGGCTGAGGGGGACACTCATTTCAGGAGCTCAAGCAGCCTGAAACCTGCCAGGTTTTAAATTTATTATTGATTCCTTTTCTGTCTCCAGGGATTGCTGCAAAAGAACCAAGCTAAACCCCTTCTTTATGATGCATGGCATTTTCAGCACAGGATGCTGATGGGGGAGGATTTTGGGTATGGCAATTATTCAGCCACAAACACAGCACTGTTTAACTAATCATCAGTTTTAACATAAAGTCCTCTAATCCCTGAGGACTGGGACATGCCATACATCATCTCACAGTGCCGGGGCTTCTTGGCCTCATTACTAAATAAGCAGAATGGAGTCAAAGATGAGCTGGGTGGGAAATGCACCCCCTGGAGTGTCCTGGGCAGCCCCTCAGCAGGATGGGGACATGGGAAGAGGATCTGGGCACCCGATGGGGACAAGACAGGCCAGGCCAGGCTACTTGGCCAGATCCTGACCCTGCTCCATGGACCTGCTGGAATGAGCGGGTAGGCAGAGAAATAAAAAGACTGGGGAAAATATTAAAGGACTAAACCCAATGAAAGTCCTATTCAATTTTTTGGCAGATTCCTTCGGGAGAATGTCCTTAATCAACATCTGCTCTCGAGGGTTACAACACTGGGGGAGAATGTCCTGGGAGGTCTCGCGGGGGTGGAGAGTGGGAAGCCAAAACAGGACCATCTCCAGCCTCGACCCTGGAGGAGCCAGAGCAAGCAGCACCATCCCCACGTGTGCTTGCAGGTTGCTATGCACCCTTTAGTATTTTAATGAGCATTTGGATTTTGCAGTGAATGTTTTCTATTGTGCCAAAAGGCCTTTTAATGGCTGTGCTGACAGTGAGACACACGTTTGCAGAGAAAACCACTTCCCCCAAAAACAGGACCTCAGATGAGCAGCTCCTACTTGCAAGAAATGAATCTGACAACAGAACTTTTCCTCCCCTTTCACCCTTGGAGGAGAAGGGTGGGGAAGGATTAAGATGGAAAGCGGGTATGGTGCTAGTGAGGTGCAGCAATCCTTTCAACCCCACACCATGCTGTGAGGGAGAGAGAATCTGCACATCATTCTCTTTTTAACTTTTTTTTCTGCCCTAGAATTGTTGTTCTTCATCCCAATATGGAAACATGTGATCTGAAATATAGTAATGTTTCTTCTTTCTATACCTGGAGTATGCCTGAAGTCAAATACAGATTAAAAATTCACTTTGCTGCTGCCACCACAGATCTTTTTCCGGTAAATTATTCAGCTTTATTAAGTACATAAAGACCTACAAAGTTGGTCTTTTAATGTACTTATATAGACATAAACTAATATCACTGCTATGATTGCATTTTAATGATTTTTTAAATCTTTGCCTAATTTGTATACTTAACAATCACACCAACAGAAACAGAAATACTCACTGTGGAAGCTTTCTGCTCAGAGATTAGGTGCACGTTTACGCCTCATCCCCAAAGCTGATCAAAGCTTCCTAATTCCTGTTCCCTGCTCTTAATGGCTCCTGTGGAGATAACCCAGCTGCTGTGGTGCCCTGCCTGGTCTGCTCAGCGCCTTGGCACTCTGCAGAGCAGGTTTGAAAAGCTCAGGCTGCTCTGGAAATGCAGCCTCAATCCCATCAGGGCAGATTTGCTCTTCCCTCAAGCCCTGGCTGAGGATTCTGCTGGGACACAAGGAGCACACGTGCCTGGACCCAAGTTTTATGTGGAAAAAGAAAGAATTGTGTCCTAACTTCTTCAGAAAGCACACAGAGATCCAGAACTGCTTTGGATGGTACCACTTGCACCTCACGCTGCCTCTGGTGGACTTTTTGCGTGTGGTTGGGAGCATCCCACGGGCAGGAATCAGGCTAAAGCTTTGCTCTCTCCCACGGACACCCAGGTCCTGTAGGGCTGGAGCTTCTCCTGGCACAGCACTGGGAACTGCCCTGTTACATTTGCCTCATGGGTTGTGATAAAGTTTCCCCATCCCTGGAAGTGTTGGACGGGGCTTGGAGCTACCTGGGACAGTGGAAGGTGTCCCTGCCCATGGCAGGGGGTGGAACGGGATGAGCTTTGAGGTCCCTTCCCACTCAAACCAGTCTGTGATCCTATGAAATACAAGCAGTATTTTAAACTGCCTAATTAACCTTAATTTAGCATTAGTAACAGTTTAGTAACATTTATATCTGTAGATTGCGATGAGTGAGCAAAGCAGAGCTGTTTGCTGACAGCATTTAGGATCCTGTCGGCTGCCACGCCATTCCCAAACAAGATCTATGCACCAATGGTTAATTAAGTTCTCAGCTGAGCATTCCTTGTAATAATTTCTGGTTATTTAGAGAGATCAGAATTACAAATTATTTAACCCTGCTAATAATTACTCTAAGTGGACATTAATTAACATTGACTAATCATGAGATTCTCCCTACACCCACTTGCTTATCCGGAGAATTTCTGCTGTTGATTGATACAGAAATTAAAGCCAGATGAATCAGTAATGTTTAGAGCTTATGGAAAAGGATTGCCCGAGTCAGAAGGAATAAATTAGCTGCTCATTCCAGAAAAGTCAAATGTATAATTATGCTGCCATGAGGTGCCTTGTCCTGTGTCAGGCACGAGAGCCCCGGTACCACCGCACAGGCTCCAACCAGCCCTGTCCAGAGGGAGATCACCCTTTGAGGGCTCTGAGGGGTCCCTGGGCAGCACTGGGGTCTCTTCTCCAGCTGGAGGATGAGCTTAGAAAAAACCACTCAAGCACCGTTAAGGGCAAAGAAGCTGGGAGAGCATCTTCAAGTTCCACTGATGTTTTTTCTTTAAGTAATAGATGTCGAGAGGACTCGAGGCCCCATGAGCGTGTGCTCAAGCGCAGATAGGGATCGAGCCTCGTCTCCCGCCGGCTGTCGGGAGGAGTCCTGCTTTTCCAGGAGCAGAGCTTTGTGCCTCGGGGAGGCTCTCTCTGCGGCACGCTGCCGTGCTGTGCCCTGCTCCTCCCAGCAGCAGGAAATAATCCCCTTGTAGTTAAACTGCAACAAATGAAACAGTTAAACACCTTACACGGGGAGCTGCAAAACCTGAATTCCAAATCTATCCTTTCTATCTTTGTTATGATTTCAAAGTCTTCACATGATGGAATTGGGGTGGGGATTTTTTTTCTCTCTCTCTTTAGCAAGCTGCAAAATGTTTCAGCACACTTTGAGCATTTCCTCTTGTTAACTTCTTATGCACGTTTAATTTTTGTGGGGTTTTTCATTCAATCTCTGAGAATGATGCACAGGTCTCTGCATTCCTTTTCATCTTGGCTCATTGCACACGCGGAAATGGGGCTGCAACACAACATGTTATGGCAAAGTTCCCCTTTCTGCTTCAGGAATGAATTACATTGCAGGGATCTATATTTGGAGCTCTCCGGCACCGCTCTCCATCCTGTGCCTTTTGATGTTTTATACATTTGTCTGAGCCGCCTGTCTGCTGGTTGAGCTGGCTTGAAGTTATCAAAATTTTATCATTTTTCAAGTAGAAAAACACTTTCTCCAGCCCCCTCTCTCCCTCCCCGCTTCCAGCATTTTTCTTCCAGCCTGCAGAGCCCCGGCCCCGGCTCCCGCCCGTGCTGGGCGCTGCTCCCTCGGGATCAGCTCTTGCCTCTGTCACAGCTCGGGGAGGGCAGATCAAAGCGCAGCTGTGGCAGGATTTGGGTGTGGGAGCGGTAGCAGTGGTGATGCTCTGAGCTCCTGACACAGCCCTCATCCAGAGAGCTCCATCTCTTCCCATCACCCCGCCAGCCCTGCACCCCTCAAGAGCCAGGGTGTGCTGTAGGTGTTGGGTGAATGGGGAGGATGCTGAAAATTGCAAAATGCCTCGTGTTCTCTTCCTCCTCCACTTGCGTATTTGTTAGTCGCTTGATCCAAATAATTTCAAGCTGCTTAGAGCAGTTTAGCCATAGGGAGTTCAGGTGGAAGTGCTCACCTAGACGGACACAGGACACCTGAAGCTGTGGCTTTGTTCAGCCATGCTGAGTTGGGGTACAACAGCTAATGCCAAACCTTTATCCCTCCAGTAAGCCTTGCAGTTATTTCCAAGTTTTCTGGTGTCTTGAGATGGAACCCACACGACCTGCTTTTCTTGGTCTTCCTCTTTGGAATTGGCAACCCTCTCCTGGAGCCTGCAGCTGCCTGGTGCTCCTGCCAGCCTTTGGCTCAGAGCTGGGGAGAAGGTGGGAAAATGTCTTCTGCTGTAAGTAAGGTCTAGCAAACTGCAGGCAAAAATGAATTTTCATTGCTTCTTAATGATGATTAGTGATTTTGATACCACTGATCACATGCATTCCCAGAACATTTGATTAATGAGACCATTTCTAAGCAGAAATAATAAGCCTGTAGCAAAAATATGACAGGAACAGTGAGATCTGTCTGTACATCTCCCTCATAAAAGTCCCTAACTGTAAAGAAATTCCTAAAGGTTGTAAACAAAATGGTTTTCTTCCTCCCATTTTCCTCTTGCTCTCCCCCAAGACACTTCCATCATTAGGAATCAATGCATTAAGTGGAGATCTCTTGCTCTGGGGTTGCAGGCAGAGAACACCAAAGTCTTTCTACTCATAAAAAATGTGAATTTTAGAAGTAAAGGGGAGTCAGAGATCAACTCCTGCAGATCAGTGGGAGCATCTTCTACCACTGGGAAATCAACACACCAGGTGTCTCTGGGATGGAGCCAAGGGCTGGTGACTGCAGGTTTAGATGGGATGTTGGGAAGGAATCCTTCCCTGAGACGGTGGGCAGGCCCTGGCACAGGGTGCTCAGAGCAGCTGGGGCTGCCCCTGGATCCCTGGCAGTGCCCAAGGCCAGGCTGGACATTGGGGCTTGGAGCAGCCTGGGACAGTGGAAGGTGTCCCTGCCCATGGCAGGGGTGGCACTGGGTGGGCTTTAAGGTCCCTTCCAACCCTGACCACTCTGGGATTCTGTGATTCCATGAAAATGTCTGGCAGACGATGAGTCCAGGCCTGGCTGCGAGAGGCTTCCATAACATCCCCTGGATCCAGGGAGACTGGAGCTCTCAGCCACCGGCACCGCCTGAGCTGGGCATTTGCTCTGCCCCAGCCCTTCAGCTCATGGTTCTGGGAGTGAGAGTGGGCAATAAAGGTGCAATTAAGTTGAGACGCAAGAAGAAAGAAGATAAATTATGGCCTTGCATTTATATAGCACATTTCATCCCAAACCATTGAGTTAAGTGATTGATACACAAATTACATTTTGAGAGATCACTCTACTCTCTCCATGCTTGACATGCAGATATATATAATGTAATCATTATTTTTTAAAGCAAACTTACTTATTAATGCGAGCCCTACAATTGGGGTGAGCTCTTCTGGGCAAAGATGAATCAGAAGTGACAAAACTCCACCATCTCATGACGAGCATGCTTAAGAATGAATGGAATAATTTAGATACTTGGATCCCTCCAACACAGCAAGTTCAAAGCCAAACAGAAAACGTCTCTCTTCTCTAAGGATTCAAAACAGAGTTTGCTAAAATGTAATTAAGCAAAAAGTCCCTTGAAATCAATCACTTCCAGAAACTAATACCCACCTTGCTGATTAGACAGTGGGTAAGCCAGGGGCAATTACTGCATTAGTATGAAAATTGTTAACTGTGAGAGCAACCAGTTTTGATGGGATAATTGCTCTGAGAAAGACTACTTGATGGTTAAAATCAGAAAAAGTGATGTCTTTGGGAGAGAGGAAGCTACTATGTTAACAGCAGCTAATTAACAGTGACCTACTTCTCATTAATAATCTTTTTGATTGGATACAAACTTGAATCTGGGAGTCTAATTGGAACCATCAGCACATGTCACCCCAGCTGATGGCAGCTGGGAAGTTTCTGCTTTGTCTCAGGGAAAAGAGGGGCTCTTTTCCCACTCTCGTGGCAGTGAGAGGTATTTTGGATCAGAAAGGTGAAGCTCTGGCTCCTCGTTAAGTCATTTTTCAGCCCGTACCAGGGTACAGGTCCATCCCTGCCCACCAGCTCCAGCAGCTCCCTGCCTTGTTCTGTGGAAGAGGGGTTGTAGCTGTGGTGTAATGCTGCAAATGTGGCAGCCAAACTCCGTTCAGTAACCAGAAACCAGCCCAGGGAAATGCAATCCATCGTGTTTAACCACTTTGAGTAACGTGTGATGTTTCTAAATTTTCAAGCATGTGTTTGCTCAGTGTGGCTGAGTGGAAGTGTCAGGGAAAAATGTTTGGTTTTCATACTCCTGCAGTTAATGACTGATTTTCCACAAATCATAATAGTTTTACACCATTAGCTTTATAATTAAGTCTTTATTACGTGATCCTGTTTACTCAGCACACGCTGCAGTTTGACAGCCGCCCCGTGGCCATCAGGCCAGGAATGATTTGTGTCGCGGAGCAGCTTCCCACATGACAGCTGAGCTCCTCCAACAGCACCAGAGATCACTCTCCAGGCAAAGAGGAGGCAATTTCAGCAGGAAACACAAAATAACCATGACACGGTTGGAGCCGGTGTGTGGAGCGCAGCGCTGTCCGTCCCAGCCACTGAGAAACTCCACGCTGGAGCATCGCCTCTGCCAGCTTCCAGGGGGATTCCCTTTGCTCTAGAGGAAGAATCAGCTGTGATGCTATTACAGACAACTGCCCAGGGGTGGGGAGGACACCCCACACCCGTCAGCACCCCCAGCAGGCAGCGGGTACACAGCTTGGCCTGCTTTGGTCACAGCCTCCCAGAATGGTTTGGGTTGGAAGGAACCTCAAAGCCCATCCAGTGCCACCTCTGCCATCAATATTCATTCCAGGAGGGAACAAGGGCTGCAGTTGCTTACATCCCACAGAGGGTGAAAGGTGGCAATCAGTGAATTAATCACTAATTGAGCATTATACGGGTGCCTCCATGGCTGAACAATTAATGACAGAAAAACAACCACAAATAATGTATTGACCAAAAATATCTAAATTATTTGTGTAAATTATTGGCAATAAATAATCTGACCAACCACTGTGAACTCCTTTGCTCATTTCATAGAATCACAAAATATCCCAAGCCAGAAGGGACTCCCAAGGATCATCCAAATCCAGCTCCTGGCCCTGTACAGGACGCCCCAAAATCCCACCCTGTGCCTGAGAGCATTGTCCAAATGGTCAGTGTCCCCCAGCCAGGGTCAGCCCTCCCCAAGCACAGGTACCCAGGGAGCAGCACTCCACTGCTGGGCACTGAGCATCACCCTGGGCACTGCCCAGTGGGTGTTTATGCCAACAAAATACCCCAAAAGGCACTGAACTGAGGGGCAGGGCTTGGTGTTCCTGCCCTCTGCTCCATCCCTGCAGGATCTGCTCTTCCTCATTCCCTCCCCCACCGACCCCACCCTCTGCTGCAACTCATTTCACGCTGTTCCAAAACTGCCTCCAGTCACCTCTGAGAATATTCACCAGAGCTAAAGAGGAATCAAGATCTGCTGGACCTGCCTCATTGGCTTCACACCATTTCAGAGAGGATTTAGAGCAGCATAAAGTTGTTGTGGCAGTGCAGGAGCTGAGCAGGTCTTTGTATTTACATTGCGTTTTTCTGCTCGAGATAAAGCCCAACTTAAAATCCCTTAACTCTTTTTGACAACAAATTAGTTTCAGATCAAGGGCTCTTGCTCTGTCTCAAAATATGACTTTCACTTCCAAATTATTCATCTTGCCAGAAGCTGTTGCTCACCAAAAAAAAAAAAAAAAAGAAAAGGCAATTTTTAAGTGGTTTGTATAATGTCTTGTTCACTTTCAGTTTTCTTCATAGAAAATTCTCTTTGTCACTTCACGCCAGAGAGTAAACTCTTCTATCACATTAATTTAGCAAGGCAGCCCAGGCTTTTGGGTAGAAACCTCCCTGTGGGTGTTTTGTGCGACCTCAGAAGGCAGCATCCCCTCCACCTGAGCTGCAGGCTGGGCAGCG
This sequence comes from Corvus kubaryi, assembly GCF_017639235.1. Classification (NCBI taxonomy): domain Eukaryota; kingdom Metazoa; phylum Chordata; class Aves; order Passeriformes; family Corvidae; genus Corvus; species Corvus kubaryi. Next base: position 4,235,931 of record NW_024582078.1, on the reverse strand, counting down.
ATCCACGGCAATCCACAGCCTCAATAACAAAAATAAACAAAACTTAGGACAAAAGTCTCCAAAATCAGAGATATCCCAGTATCCCAGGATACTGGGACTGGTTTGGCAAAGAGTGTGTTCAGTTGTTTTAATTGGTTGGAGAGAGAAAAGCAACTGCAACCCCCCAGGAGCTGCTGGTGTCCTGGGCCAAGGGTGGGCAGGATGCTCCATGAGGATGGAACCCTGCCCTCCTCCTCCTCCGCACCCACTGGAGCCTTTCGCCTGGGAACAGCACATTCCGAGAGGCTGAAGAAGGAATACTACACAGTTCAGGGAGAATAAGGGTATTTCTCCCCTTTTAATTGTTTGCTGCTTGGCTAGTTATTGATTAACTTTTTTGCAGAGTTGCTATTTGTTTTTCTTTGCAATATATTGGCTTCTCGAGGCTTTTAATCAACTGCAATTGATTGTGATTACCACTAGCTGCTCTCCAGCCTGCCTGGCTTACTCCACATGCTCAAAGCAGGGGTTGCCTTGCTCCATGTGTGTGGAGACTCCTGCGTGCCCTGCCTCCCTCCTTTCCCCCAGCCAAGCCTGAATTTTGGGACAAGTGACATCAGCCAAACACATCAGCAGAAATGAAGGCATTTCTTCTAAAAATTCCCAGTTGTCCTCCACTCCTTACAGAGCTCAAATTGTCATCCCAGCTTCCCTCTCCGCTTTTTGAAGGAGCCCTGGAATATGGGATTAAGCTTTAGGATGGAGCCTGAGTTTTTAAATGGAAGTTTGTGCTTGCTGAACTCGGACGTTTCAGCAGGTGTTCTGGCTGCAGCTGGAGCAACGCTGGGACAAGTCTTCTGTTGGCTTAATGATTAATTGTATCCAGTGGAAAATTATTCCACAGGCACAACAATCAGTACTCAGTGTTTCCAAATGTTAGTTTCTTCTATAAATGGGTGTTAGCAAAAAGCAGATGGCAAAGATAATTCACTGTCTGCTGCACTACCCTCACCCATTGTCTTTGCCTGTTGCTGCTCTCTCCAGTCAGGCTCTATTTACAGTTCTCCCCTCAGCTGCCAGGCCCGTGCCGTGACAGGCTGTGATTTATGGGGATTTTGTCTGCTGGTTTATTTACAAACCTCTTGTTCTGTGATTTGCTTTGAGATAGGAAAGGTCCCTGTGGAGCTGAGAGAAAGGGGTTAATTTTGATATTCTCCTCAGAGCAGCTCTTTCTACCCCAACAGATGCTGGGAAGGAGCAAATGCTGGAGGAGGACAATGACATCCTCCAGGGCCGGTGATATTTGGACTTTATGGCTTCTTAACCACTTCCTTTGGCCACCTGAGCAAAGAAAGGTTCAACCACCTGTTAACAGGGAGTACCTGAGTCACAGAAATCACCTATGGTACCCTGAGGTTTCTCCTGGTTTCTCCCTCCTGTGCCTTGCAATGCCCAAGAGGAAGACTGGAATGACAGCAGTCCTTTTACAGCATCAAAGGGTCCTGTTTAATTTTTTTAGATTGCTTTTGAGTGAAGAGACTTCCCCTTTGGTATTTGACTGCCCAGATACCCTGGAGTCACCACCAACCTCCCACCAGCTGTCTCTAAGGTCTTTCCCATGTGGATCTCAGCATCCACCTCTGACTGCAGCTGCTGCCATTTCTCCCTGGTGTCCCTTGAGCCAGGTGTTCTCTTTGTTTACTCTTCTAGTAAGGGTTCCTTGATTAAATAAGACTTGGTTGCTTCTTCTGCTTGTCCTCCCCTGCAGACTTTTCTCCACCAGAGCATCTCCCACACAAATGTTTCTGTAATCTGAAGTGGTCCCTGCGAGTTGTTCCTTGGCCCCTTTGAGACACCGATCATTGAAAAAGCCCAAGAACCTTAACACTCCCAGCTGCCAAGATGTCACGGAGATTTTGAAACATGTCAACTGCTTATCAGCTGGTGAGACAAGAAATCAGCTAGCTGGAGGCTTCTAGAGAAGCAGCAGAAACCATTCTCCAAACTGAACAATGCCAATTTTCCTCCCCGCATAGCACTGAGAGAAGGTTCTGCTTTCAGCCGCTCCAGTGCAGCTGCTTCATTGCTGTGATTTCTGTGACAGCCCATTAAAGATCATCACTGCCATCTGTTCCCTCTGCCACGGGAAGGGCTGATTTTCCTGGAGCAAGGACTCTGCCCATGCAGCTCCAAGGAGCTCGGGCACGGCACCATTAGCCCTTGGTGGGAGCTGCTGCCCCTGTGGGAGCCCAGCCGGGGTCAGGTAGAGGGATGACCCCTCCAGGACTGCAGAGCCACCCACAGAACTCTCCCCCATTACGTTTTCCAGGATGGTGACCGTTCTCTATTTAACACTCTACAGCATTTCTCCTGAATGCTGTTGTGTTCCACAGAAACCTGCTGATTTAATCCCTGTCAGTGGAAAATCCTCTGGGGACCTGGTGCCTACCAGCTGCTACTGGGTTTTAATGGACATTTAGCAGGGCCTGAGACTCGTATGGGGATCTTTCCAGGCACCATTCCCAGGGCAAAGCTTGACCTGTTCATTCTGAACATGCAGGTCCTGCTGCCTCATGCATCAGGGGCTGACATCCCACCTCCCACAGCTCCTCCTGCTTTCTCCTCAAGGCACCACTCACTTGAGAGCAAACCAAAGAAGTCACAGGGGGTCAAATCAGCAACACTGAGAAATGCATTTTCTGCTTCAAGAAAATATCTTGCCATTAAAAAGAAAAGGAGAGCACATCAGGGATGTGTCAAGCAGATGTGATGAAAGACACATGGTCACTTCATTTCTTACCCCAAACTCCAGGAAACACAAGCACTGAAAGCTGCTCTCTCATGGACTTGGAAATGTGAAAAAAACCCTCAACAAACATCAAAGTTTCTGTTCAAACCCGTTTGTTTTGGTACTCCAGCTGCAACTTTTCATGGTACAAAAGCATATCCTTCATGATACTCAGATCTGAGTGCTCCTAAACATTGAACTCAAAGTCAAAACTCAAAGCCTTGAAGTCCATGTGTATCACAAGGACAGAGAAACGTCTCTCATCCTCAGAGTCAATGAGTGTATAACTCTCTCTGAGGCCAAATTGCCTGTGTAGGACGTCCCTCACTACAGTGACACCAATAGAAGCCTATTTTGGTACAGCTTTAGCTCTTGGAGACAATCCAGAGGCAGCTCTTACAATCCATGCTGACTCCAGGCTGACTCACACCCTTAACTCACACATGCCATTGTCTTTATTCAGATTTCCCACTTACACTGCAGGCATCTGACATTGCTTAATTACAGCTTTTTTTTTCAGCCTATATTCCTTTTGTTTCTCCCCTTTATATTTAGTACGTTTATAAAGGGGTAGAGCAGGCATTAATGAAGATGTTCGGATTTCAAAAGTCTTTGGTAGCACTGGAGAGGGATGGAAAAATTCTCCCCACCGAGTGAGCAGAGATTTTACCAACCACTGCCTGGTCCTTCCTCGTCAGAGCCACGAGAGCCCGGCGCGGTGCCACCAGGGCCAGCAGCCAGCACGGGCCCAGGGACATCCACCACCTGGAGTAAAAGGCCACTACAGGTCCTTAGAGATGAAATGGCATAAAATTAATTTTTACATCAGAATTTGCCTCCAGCCAGGATCTCCCTGAGGGGTTTGCCGAGGCTCTCACAGTGCAGCTGCCCAGGGAACCAAGGCAGCCTGGTGCCAGGGAGAGCCCAGCCCCAGCCGTGGGCACAGGCGCTGCGGGAGCATGGAATCATGGAGTGGCCTGGCCTGGGAGGGAATCACTCTCTCTCCCTTGCCAGTTACACAGGTTTTGAAGCACCCAACCACAACATCCTTGGCTTGGCATGCCTTGCAACACCAGGAGTGGGATTGGGAACTGTGTCCTCCCCTCTCAGCCAGCATGGCTCCCCTGCCTGAAGCATTCTGTCCTCTGCGAGCCCCAGGCAGATGCAGATGGAAAGCCTCATCCTGCCAGATTTTATGCAAGATGTTTTATTTATACACTCTTCCTCCCTGATTATACCCTGCTTGAAATAGAGCAACACTTTTTATTTCCACCAGTGCTCACCAGTCCTGTGTACTGGTTAATTTGCCTGCAGATGGTGAAAGAAAATTAAAGGGATAAAGATCTCCCTGGCTGAGCACAGCGGCTGGGCCGTGGTGGTGTCTGTGCCCAGGTAAGGTGTCACCTGGCAGCTGTACAAGTGTCCCCAGGGCAAGAACAGAATGAACAATCCCTGCTGCAAAAGAGAAGGAGAATCAGATGGCACAGAAACACCTCGATGACAGCCCAGCTGAGCCGTGAGCCCCGGGGCTGACCAGGAGCACGTCCCTCAGAATTTCCATCTTCCGAGTTATAAAATAAAGTTGGTGCTAGCAGTGGCCCTCACTCCATGCTGGAACCCCTGCCCGGACACCTTTGTGAGCACAGGAGAGCATTGCTCAGTTTGGTCCCGGCCTGGGGGGACATGGGGAAAGCAGGGGGGTCCAGCATTCCTCCGTTGATTTTACCAGATGTTATTCCCACTTTGTTCTGCCTCCTTTCCTGAGGCTGCTTTGTGAAAGCGCAGAAAATGCGAGAGCTCAAAGTCAAGGCGGAAATGCAGAAAGTGCTGAATAAAACGGCGGCAGAAATCCGAGGGGAAATGGATTTAATGGTCCGAGTGGCTGCTCAGAGCTGCCCCAGCCCAGAGCACGGGGAATAAGGACACATTAGACTGTAACTGCAGAGGAGAATTGGCCCAAAGCCGCTGCATTTAACAGATTACAGCAGATTATCCTAAATAATGATTGATTTCTTTGGAGCTGGATTTCACACGCCTGGTTTACAGCCCAACCACACAAATTGGCAGAGAGCTGACGTGGGCTGTATGAACAAATGTGAGGGGATGTAAAGCGCTGTTAATGGGCTGTTATTCACAGAAATTCAGGTGTACAATAGTGCAAACTTACACTGACATTTTCCTAACTTCTTCCTACACACTTGTTTCATACAAGGCTGAGATGAGCTGCAGTTGCCAGAGCTGTCTGCAAGCTGTGGAGGTCAACAGAAAGCTTCAAAGAATAAAACTTTGATGAAAACCAGAAACAAAAGTGTATGAAAAGGAGAATGTTCTTTCTGTTTCAAAGAAATTAAGAATTTTTCAGAACATACCATTGGCACTTCTAAACCCAAATACCTACGGATTTAAAAAGAAACAAATTGAGATGTCTCCAGAAACACAAGCAGATAATAAAGACAGCCTTTACCCTTCCTTCCCTTGTCTGTTTTATTTCACAAGGAGAGAGGAAAAGAAAACTGTATGGAAGGCAATTGGAAAAGTCAACACTCAGCAAAGAATTCAAACGGTGTGACCAATGTGGCTTTCAGAATAATAAATGGCTCATTTCACTTATCAGCTGCACTTTTTATTATTATTATTATTATTTTTTAAGACTGGCTTCAGAATCTTTATTCAGTTACTTGGATCTATTGATGTCTCTTGTGCCAAATCAATACTCCTTCCCAGAGAACATGGAGTAAAAATCCATACTCGTCCTGCTCAGCAGTAAAATCATGGGAGCTTGGAGGTCGTGTGCCCAAGTGGTTGCTCTGTGGCTCGGTTGTTAAAGCTGTCAAGTGTGGATGCTGGGTAATAAAGTAAAAAAATATCCCATTTCCTGCACTGATCTGCACTTGGCCCCTCTTGGCCACTGACCTGGAGCATCATTTGCAGAATACAGGTGCAGAGCACTCCCAGGTGGGGCCCCAAAGGCTCCAGGGCACAGGCAGGGACTTTTCCTACTGGCCCAGAAAGCACAACTGGGAGAGAGATGAGGGCTCATGAGATGAAATATTTCAAAGCTCCCCCTGGAGCACGGGCTCTGAGGAGTGGCTGTCCCAGAGGGAATTCCTCCTGCAGCCCTGGGTGTGGTTCAGCACTGTCACGTTCCCTCAGTGCATGGGGAGCACAGACCTGCGGTGATGCTCAGTTCCATGTGCCTCTGCTTCTCCATTCGAGTTGTGTTTGTTGTCGGGCTTTTTGTTTGGTTTTTTGCCTTTTTATTTTTTTAAGGAAAGAAGAGAATCTGAAGAGTTATACAATATTTGTAGAGCACGCAGAGACTCATGTGAGACAGTGAGAGTCCAAGAAACGAAACAGGGATGAGATAAAATTTTGGCTTATCCTTATTTTTCCTACTTTATAACAGAATTATAGATGAACTTTTTTTCTGTTTGAACTTTTTTTCTGTTTGAACTTTCTTCTTGAATCCAACTGTCTTTTATTTTCTCTGAATTCCCTCAGGACTGGCCTCTCCATTTCCATGCCTGCTTATTCCAACCTAGGCCAGGCAGCCAGCCTGGATCTGCTTCGCTCCAGAGAAAACAACCAGGAGCGTTTGATTTTGCTCTTGTCTGGGTGCTCCTGCTCAGCTGATGAGCAGATCCTGACTCCTCTTTGAAGAGGCAGATACCGGGCTGGAGTGCTGGGAAGCTCCACACAGTTTCCATAAACAAAGTTCATCAAAGCATGAATAGGAAACTGGATAATTAAAACTTATTAAACCTGCTCGTGTGAAATGCTGGTCCTTGCTCAGGAGAGCAGCACCCTTCATGTACCAACTTTCCCCGTTTTATCAAGGACAAAAAGCCAGAACTGCTCCTGAGACAAAAACCATTTACAAGGATTTGTTTTTTTTATTGCATCTCCAAACCTTTTTTTTAACACGGTTGAGTTGATACAAAGTATTTTTAAGCAATTTCTTATTAGCCAGAGAATTAGAAAAGAAAATGTTAGTTGGAACGAAGTGTTCTCTTCAGTGCAAGGGTTTTTCTCTCCCAACCTTCAAACATGCAGAGAGATTAAAGTTTGGTTTATATTGGTTTTTATTTGGTTTATATTTATTTTTTATTTGGTTTATATTACCAAAGGTACTGTACAAGTGTGTATATTTAAGACTGGTTTTTGAGATCAGATTTATTACAGAGTTTAAACCAATCTACATTAAAATGAAAGCTGACCTCATTCACCCCATTTTATGATCATTATAACAACAGCCTAATCTGGACCATTTCTTCCTTCGTGTACAGTACAGGCACTTTGAATGAGTTTGTTGCCGTGGATTTGAGTGGATTTGTATCTTCCTCTCCTTGGCTTTACTATGCCAGGGTTTTTTTAAATTTTTTGCTTGTTTTTCTTCCTTTTTCATTTAGATGTGGGTATGTTATCCCCATCCTGCAGGGCCCGTGGAACCAAACAACCCTCTGGCCATGCCTGGCAGGATGCAAACCCCACCACCCTTCTTCCTTCCCTGCCCCGGTGAACTCAGGGAGCAGGTTTTGTAAGAGGCATGTCAATAATTGATCTTAAAAGGATTTCTGCCTATCTCAGTCATGCTTTCTGTGCCACATTTACTCCAACATATGTCTGCAATCTACTGGGGCAATACGAGCGGATCAGCGTCCACATGACTGCACTTGGGAGCTAAAAATAATCTGCTGAAGCGAATACATTAAGTTCTTTATGCAAAATGCCTCGTGTTAAGTCTCTGTTTGCACTGCTGATAAAATGTGTGTTGAAATATCCACGGCCTTGATGTCTCGTATTCACAGAAAAGGGCTTTGGCAGCCAAAAATCCCACCTACCACAAAGGCTTAAATAGCAGGCACATTAATCTGTTTAATTTCTCCATTCTTGGCTGTTTTGAAGGTCAGGTATTTGCCTACTACACCTAAACAGCTTCCAACCTGCAAAACAAAGAATAGTTAAAATTAGACAATTAGGGCTTAGAGAGAAGTGTCTCCAAGTAGTCATTCAAATCCAAGAGGAAATTTCAATTAGATCGTGCTTGTTACTCCTTGGTGTTTGCTCTCTGCTAATCTCCGAGCATTCGAGCGCTGAGAACACGAAATAGCCTGTCTGTCCCTCCGAGTGCGAGCTGATGGAGGGCTGGTGAGGAGGAGCCAAACCTCCACCTCCGTCTGGAACCGAGCGCTTGCAGCAGCTACAGAAATTACAGCCAGTGCTCTTCTCTCACTGGTAGTAATTAATTATCAGCTCCTAAACGAGGAGGAGAAATACTGAACCTTAGAATCACAGAATATCCTGAGCTGGAAGGGCCCCACAAGGAGCAGTGAGTCCAAGTGCTGGCTCTGCACAGCCCACCCCAACAATCCCCCGTGCCTGAGGCAGCAGCTGCCTTTGCTCCTGCCGAGAGAAACATGGAATTACTCGGAAACCAGTGGGATTTGCGGCAAGGCAGCAGTGACTGCAGCCAGGAGCAGAGCGTGGCACGGGCTCCTCAGCACCAGCCTTGGGGCAGAACCAGCTGCCTCCTCCCTCCACGCAGCTTTTCCAGGGATGTGAAACACAGCTCTGGCCTTTCCATTCCAGTGCAAAAGTCAGCCCTGAACTACTGCAACCACAGAATAATTCTTTCACTGCAGCAGCTTTGGACAATCCATACTGTCAACATTTGCTGCTTTATCTAGTTTGATTACATCCTTTAATATTTTTCCAAAAGATCCAGTGCTTAAAACAGAGTTCACTGGGGCTGAACGCTTTCCAAGGTTCAGATTTTTGGTACAAGTCCTTGAGCATTTACTTGATTTTCTCAGTATTTGCTTTTACCTGCAATTACTGACTTTCAATGGATGAGTGTTTATGGGCACACTCCCACAATCACAGAATCCCCGAGGTTGGAAAAGCCCTGTAAGACCACCCAGTCCAACCATTCACCCAGCACTGCCAGGAGGGAACGTGTTCCCAAGTGCCACATCCACACATCTTTTAAACCCCTGCAGGGGTGGTGATCCCACCACTGCCCTGAGCAGCTCTGCCAGCGCTGGACAACACTTTTGGTGAAGAAATTTTCCCTAATATCCAATCTAAGTCTTGTTCCCTGGGAAAAAAGATCAATCCCCCACCTCTCTACCTTTGAGGGACTTGTAGAGAGCAATGTGGTCCCCAATGTGCTCAAATATATACACATTTATTTATTCACAGGTCATAACCTTTCCCATTAGTAACCTCAAAACATTTCTGTAAAGCAAAGTAAAACTATTTATGGGAGGGAGGAGAGACAGCAGAGTTGGTTTGAGGACAGACTCATTTTCCTCCATTCTGAGCTCTCTAGCTGGATGTTGTGCATCTGCATAACACAGCTCCATGCCATGAAAATCAAAAAGCCTGAGCCCTCTGAGTAACAAACATTAGTGAAAATGCGTTAAAAAAAAATCCATTATAATTTTTGCTGCAGAGCAAGATACAGCTTTGGGGGTTTATGAGCTTTTCATGAAAGATGCAAAGGACTGCAAAGAACTGAACTGCCTGTCTGGGCAAAGGAAACACAACTTGGTGCTTTCATGTTGGCAGGAACTTCTTCCTGAATGGGCCTTTGTGCCATTCATCCCTCCCGGAGCCGAGCCAGAGCAGCAGAGGATCCCTGCAAACACAGGGATCTGTTGTCAGAACAGCATCAGCAGGAGCTGACTCCCTCCACGCTGCCCAGCGCTCCCAGCAGAGCGGGCTGGAGGTGAATGCAGTGGATTTGCCATCTCTGGGATGTGCGAGCAGGAATAAAGAAGGAGCTCTGTGACAGAGAGAGCTGGGATGGAGAGAGGAGGTGCATGGGCAGAGCAGAGGAACGGGCTGAGCTGGCCTGGGAGCCTTCTGGCTCGGAAAATCCTCATATTTTGAAAATAATCTCTACTTAGTATAACACTTCAGGAGCAGCCTTTGTTCTTTCATGAAGAAATTACTGCATGGGAGCTGATGAGTGTTGGTACCTTTTCCACTAAGATAGCTCTGCTATGGGAACTCCTTGCCAGCAGGAACACCTGAGTGCCCTGGAAATGCAATCCTGTACATGAAACCAGTGCTGAGGGAAGCAGAGGACAGCAGCTGCTCCCCGTGGCAGAGCAACGTGCTGGCCACTCGTCCCAGCTGCCCAGAGCCCCATCAACAGTGTCACCCACGGTGTCACCCAGGTGACACAGGCACCTCCCCCTAACACTTCCTGTGGTTTTAGTCCAAGAATCTTCTCTTTGGGGCTGTCAGCAAATGTGACACGCAGATACAAAGCAGCAAAGACTGCTTTTGACAGCTCACGTAAAAGAAATATGAGGGAAAACGGATTGAAATAAAATAAAGAATGAGGTGACAGAAGGGGCTTTATTTGATAGAAAGGATTTTAAAGTGGGATGTCTGATGGGCCTCATTAATCATCATCTGCAAACAGGAAAAGGCTTTCATTTAGGATCATGGAATTGCTAAGGTTGGAAATGACCTTTAAGATCATCAAGTCCAACTGTCAGCCCAGCACCAGCACCGTGTTCACCACTAAACTGTGTCCTCAAGTGCCACATCCACATGCTTTTTGAACACTTCCAGGGATGGGGACTCCACTGCCCTGGGTGTTTGGTTCATGCCCCTGTTTTGTTTCTACTCCTGCCTGAGAGCTCACCTGAGAATTGCTGGGAGCGAGGCTCTGGGCACAGACCAAAGGGACACCCCTCACCCCAGAGCCGGCTCCCCCTGCCCAGGCAGCCGAGCCTCACTTCACTCCTCCTGCCTTGTCCCAAAGAACTGATCTCTGAGTAAACTTCACAATGGAAAAACCTACAGAGTGCATTTCTAAACCTCAAATGCTCCACGCACCCTCCTTGCACTGATCAGCCCAAGCCTTTTGGTAGGCTCACACTGCAAAAAAAAAAAAATCCTTTGTCAATTGTTTTGAAGTGAGCAAAGTCTGGTAAATGTTCCTAATTGCTGTGGGGGTCCTTATTCTGTGTGCTGGTTTAGACCACATTTGGGTTATTACATTTTCGTGTGAGCACTTTCACATTATGATGAGGGGAATTATGGCTTAGGGGAAGGTGCCTTGGGAATGGCTTTGGGAGTGCACAGCACTGTGTGTGTGTTTCTAGAGAACTGATGCCACTGCCACTTCCAGCATTTTCACATGGACCTGGGGCCTCCCTCTCTCCCCAGGCAAACAGGGAACATGGGAGGTGGTGACGCCGAACAACACAACTGGGCGATTTAAAGGATTTTCCAGGCCCTGCCCTGGTCCACCGCCAGCCCTCTGGAATATCAATATAATTTTTAAACCCCATCTATTCAACAGGATCTCAGTGAGGGCTGCCTGCTGGCTGTGGCACTGGCACAAGTGCCCTAAGGTGCTCCTCTAATTCTTCTAACTGATATTTCCATAATAAGCTTTTCACTGGGGAGAGAACTCACATTAAGTAGCTTTTCTTGTCCAATGTTCCTTCTCATTTTTCTTCCTTGTCTCTTACTAACATCTGTTGGACAAAACTGATAACAACAGGGGATCCATTGCAGTCATTCCAGGGCTGCACCATCAATCCCGATGCTTGGGAAGTTAAAATCAAAAATACCCTCATGCTCAAAAGGAAGGGCAAAGCTCAGTATATCTGCTTTATCACTAAAAAAATGAATCTTTATGGAAGCTGTGATATCTGGTTACGCAGCTTATGAATGTTCTGTGCTTCCCCCGTGTGTAGCTCCCTGTTTGTGTGCTGTTGTTTATTTAGAGTCAGCCCACGCTATCTCGTGGCATCGCCCTGTCCTCGTGTGCCTGGCAAGGGGCCAGTTTTGTCCTGCCAGGAGATTAATCCTGACAATGCACCTGGGGTTTGGCTCATTCTTGCTTTGCCTTTTAATAGACATGTCCCCACGCGCTCAATTTATTGCCTTGTTTATATCAAAGAGCCAACTGAAGAGCTGTGCACCTGAGTAAATCACCTCAATTTTCAAGCTCAGCTACTTGACCAAAGGCTTTAAACCACTATATATTTATAGTTAAAACTCTGCACTCAGCTGCACAAAGGTATCTTAGTTTGCATCCCATAATACATGTCCACCCCAGAGAGACAAAACACTTGTATGGGTTTGTGTGCTCTTTATATCAGCAATCCTTTAGGAGTTCTCTGGGCAGGCAGCTGTTCCAGGTAAGGATCTGAAAGCACTTGAGGGCTGTAATGATGTGCTCAAGTGGAGAACCTCCCATCCGCGGCTGCTGATCCAATATTGCCACCCTGGAGACTGCAGCTCTTGGATTTCCCACCCCAGGTTAAGATAGATTTGAGTAGAACATGCAAACGCTTTAGACATGTGGAGAATAAATAACAATAAGGCAAGTAGTTCATCACAGATGTGCTAGCAAAAACGAACAAAACAAGGTCCTGTAATGACTGAGATAAATGAAAGCAATCCCTCAAGCCCCTGATAGTTTTTCTACTTCTCCAAAGCCTTATGAGTCTCTTGTTTCTGCAAAATTAAGCCAGAAATCTAAAAATCATTAGCTATATTCTAGTTTTTTTCCCTGCTATTGCCATTTCTGGTCTAATTAGCAATCCCTCAAAAACAGATTCTCTCCCCTGGTGTTTCAAATCCCTGCAGGAGCAGTGTCTGCTGTTCAGCAGGAGATGCAGCTCCCGTGGGGGCAGAAGCCTGAAAACCCGACCAGCTCCGGCTGGAGCAGGGCATTGCTGACACCACAGAGGCTCCGTTCCCACCGAAATCCTGGGAGGGATGTCAGGCTCAGGTGCCACCGAGCCAGCTGCCCTCACACAGATCCAGCCAGCAGTGAGGCTATTGATGAGCATTGGGGGAGGAATCCTCCTGAACACCGGGGAAATCAGAGCTGAGCTGTTGCAGGGAGCAGCAGCAGCTCAGGAACACAGGCCACCGAGTGTGTCAGCAGCCAGAGAGCCAGGCAGGCTCTGGCACACTCGGGAAACCTCCAGAAACACCCTTGTCTGCTTTCAGTCAATATTTAGACTCTCACTAGGCATCAGCCCCTTATTCTGTTAACACTCAGAGCTGGGAGACAGGTTTGGAATTGAAACAGCCACGTTTCCTGGCATCTTCTCCTCCAAATAACTGGCAAATTTATTTTTGATACATATTTGCATTTCGACAAAGCTCTCTGTTCAGATGGATTTTCCCCATTTTTGTGCAGGGTAATGTAGCACTCAGAGTTTCCCTGTCTGGAGACAAGGACAGGACACAGTTTTGTGAGCAGAGGGCACAGAGATTTGGAGTGAGGGCGTTTAACATCATTCGCTCTTTTACCATCATCCCCTGCTCTCTTTCTCGTGCTCATTTGTACAGGGGACTGGGCTGCAGAGTTATCACTTCTTTCATTCCACACCACAATCACTTTCACTTCCCAAAGCCTCTCTCTGAGTCCTGGCTGTTTGTTAATGATCACTCCATCATCCTCAGCCCAGAAACCCATCCAAGCTGGCAAATATTTGGGTTTATAATTACGCTGGTGAATTCCAGATTTCGCATCTCGTGCCTCAGTGGGGGAGTGAGACTGACGCCGGTGTGAGTTCATTTCGCACTCAGTGTTTGCAGACAGCTGCTGTCTCTGCCCTGACTGAAGGATGCTGCTACCGAGGCCTCGTACTCAGAAAGCTCCCAATACTTCTTAAATCCCACCACAGCCCAGTTAAACATTTTCCTGAGTTTTAGACCAGGCTCTGACTCGAAGCAGGCTGCACACAGGAAAAAAAAAAAGGTATTTTTGACATGTTTTGACCAATTTTACTGTTGCCACAAAGTGCTTTTTTCTTCTGACATCCAGAGGAGGAATTGTTCCATCTCCACTCCAAAGGGATGTCATTAATTCAGGCGTCTGTGTTATAAATGTGTGTTTTGCTGATATGTTCTGTGTGTCTTTCAAAGCCAAGCCTCTCCCATCTCATAGTTCTGCAGCACAACAACTATCACAGTCTGGAGCAATGCACCATTGAGGAAAATAATTATCCAAAAAGTAATTAAATTAATTGACCAGGGAAGTGATTATGTGAGACTGTGGGGATAATTAAAACTAACACATGTTTTGATGCATTTATAGCATAAATGCTCAGGGGCACAATGTTAACTGGCCTTTTCAGCACTGCTCTTCAGCCAGTGCAGCCGTCCAGGCGTCCATCATCCTGTCCATCAGTGCAAGCTGCAGCCACAACTGTCACTGAGTCCCAGAATGGTCTGAGTGGGAAGGGACCTTAAAGCCCGTCCAGTGCCACCCCCTGCCCTGGGCAGGGACACCTCCCACTGTCCCAGGCTGCTCCAAGCCCCATCCAGCCTGGCCTTGGACGCTTCCAGGGATGAAAATATGAATATGCAGTTTTTTTCTTAATGGTATTCCTGTGAATGGGACCGCCACTCTCAGGGTCACAAGGAACACAACTGATATTTGCAATGTCATAAAGGCAGAAGAGAAGATCAAAGCAGACTCCTTCACCAAATCCCTCAGAACTCATGGAAGCTGCCTGGGATGATGTTTGAATGTGACAAAAGAGGGGTTCTTGAATTGTCTGGTTTTAGTTCAACTTTTAGAGCAGATAGTGAGCTGGGAAATGTTGCCGGGGGAGGCTGTGAAGCCAGAGGAGGGAAAAGGAATTAAGTGGATTCATGGACAGCAGGTCTGTAAACAGCTACTGAGAGCAGCAGGCAGGGACTCGCCCTGATACAGAGCTCAAAGAATCAGATCTTCTACCCCTGCTTGGCCTGGGGTGTCCCCTCGCTCTGCTGGGGACAGACCTGGGGGCTCTGTGCCACAGGTTCCCTCGTGCCAGGAGATGTCCCAGCACCCCTGTGAGTGCCCTGGAGGGACATCAGTGCCCCAGTTTTGGGGAGCACCACGAGGCTCATGCTCAGATGGCTGCAGAGGCTCTGGTATCTGCTGAAAGCAAGTTTCCTTGGATGGACATAAACTCCATAGAACAAAGATCATCTGAGCAGGAGAAAGATGGATGGACAGTCTTAATTAACTGTTTCTTGTGTCATATTCTTAATAATTTGGTTGATATTCCTGCAGTCTGTTACAAACTTCATTAAATTTACTTCCCTCAAGGGCATTTCTACCTCTTATAATCAGCCTCTCTCCTGTCAAAGATAAATTGCCTGATGGGATAAGTTGATCCTGCAGAAACGGAGCTTGCTTTGAACTTGAGGTGATAAGTAGCACCAGACAGGAGGTTTTTCTGTGGTTTATCTTTGTAGTGATATGGCATGAAATAAAAATGGGTGTCGCTTTGCTTGCTGAGCCGCATCCATCAGGCTGAGCAGAGGTTGGAAAATACTACTCACCCTAAAGAAACAAAAGGAAGTAAACTGGAGCACTTAAGAATAGACTTTTAGTCCTTTGATGTGTGCATTTAATATTGATGTGCTGATGTGATCATCTTCAAAATTTAATCTTTTCCAGTAGATCAAAACCAAGCTCCACAGTTTTATTCATTGAATGGTTTTGGGCTGGAAGGAACCTCAGAGCTCATCTCTGTAGCTCCTGTGTTTGAGGAACAGTTGACAAGAGTCCCTGTGTCCTACACCTGCTGTGACTTCACAGCCTCCTAACATCTCTGTGCTTCTGCCCTCTCTTCTCCAAAGGATGGAACTCCTCCCACCTGGGGAATGCCTCAGCACATTCCTTGGAGCAGAACAAGGAGCCTCAGCACAGCTCTCCAACCCCGCTGTTTAATATGCTGCCCCACGCCTTTCTAAGTTCTTTTCCTGGTGTGGGCTGAGCCATCCCACAGAAACCAGACCAAGGGGACTCCTGGCTGCTCTGTCATGGTTGGAGAGACCAGAATCGGTTCCATAATTGCAGCAGCTACAGTGCTTTAGTGCTGATGTGGATGTAATCTCTTAATTAACTCATATTTTAAAAAGCACTTAATTCCTATGATAAAAAAGCATTGAAACTAACTCAATGCACTAACTCAGTAACAGCATAACCTACTTTCTTCCAAGTAAGAAAGCAGGGAATTATGAGACATCAATGCATCATTCGCTAATGAGTTGTAATTCTGTATTAATTTACCAACTAGCTGATTAGATATGAGAGATTTACAAAATATATTAGAGATTGTGGTTCCAGGAAACCAGCTCAACATCAGGGAAAAGAAGTTATTAAATTTTTCTCCATGGTGCACCTGAAATTATTAATTAGTTGGCATTTAAGTAAAATTCTTTAAAAAATAGTCTGAACTGACAGATTATAACATTGGAAATAACACAGGCAATAGCACAAACACTCCACTGCAGTGCTCAGGAGAACAAGGATTGCACACATTAAAGCATTGCCAGGTTGAGGTTTGAGAATACTTGTGTAAATTCTGTATACTGGCCCCATCTGTGCCCAAGGATCAGCTGCTACTCAAAAGTCCTATCAACACCATCCTTATTTTTAAAAAATCTACAACAACCCAACAATTTTCCAATGGAATTTCAAACCTACCCACTTGGGATACTTGAGGGGCTGCAGAACTGCAGATACCACACATCAAGAGGATCTGTGCAATCAGTGAAACCAGTGCTTCACACACCTTACAGGTAGGTCAGACTCTAAACAAGTTCCTGCTTGTTTTTTGCTCCTTTAATACAGCTTTTTGTCATCTCAGTCCTACCAAAGCCCTGACAGGAATTTCCAGAGGGTGGGAAGTGCTCAGTGTGCACTAGGAGAGAACTCCCTCGTGCTGCTGAAGTTTCCCTTCTCTGTTTTAAACATTTACTGCTTTGTTTTTCAGTTTCTAATTTTGGATTCCTTTAAGCACGTTGGATTTCTGTCTCTGGGAAAGAACTGTGATCACACTAAAATACTGCACATTATCTTGAGTCTGTCATAACTCAAAAACATACATCAAGGAGAAGTGTCACAATGTTAATTTTGGGAATAAGATCAGTAATTTTTCTGTTACATGTCCCCTGCTTGTTTTGCCAGTTGCGACACAAACTCAGATCTATTGACTATCTGGAAGTGCAGCCCATAGATGTAAAGACTCAGATTCATCTCCCACTCTTGAAGGAAACTGATTTTAGATATTTTCAGGATCTGCCTAATTATATTCTGTACAAAGCAAATGTGAGTTTTTCAATTGTCTCTTTTGTGTCAGATGTTTTTCTTCAAAATGGCTGAGGAATTCCACACCTCCCCTGCTTTTGAAACCACCTTGAAAATTGCATGTTTTCTATGAGCTGTGACAAAATGTTAAATGCAAGTAAGAAAAAAACACTGCAAATGAATTGAACTAAATCTTAAAACAACTTGTTTGAGCAAGAAGACACAGAAATCCTCCCATGCCTTTTCCCATTTAATGTGTTAATCCCAACAGTTCCTGACAATGGTACCAACAGGAAAAATCAGGCAAATCCAGTGTCTTGTGAATAGGGAAGCGGAGTGCTGAGAGGTCTCAGAGCAGAAAGAGCAGCAGAAAAGCAAAGATGACATTTCTCACAGTGAGAAGTGTCTTGCCCCGCTGAAACTTGAAATAAGCAACAAGAAAGAACTTACATAAAAAGCTCTTGCATATCTTGAACAGCTGCAACATCAGGAGGGAAAATAGCACAAGAGACATGAGTTATTGTTGCCCTGGACTGTGAAGTATTTTTGTCCACACACCCAGAGCTGAGCTACTTCTGTACATTAAATCCTAAATGAGAAATACCCACAGGAAGCACCCAGTGATCTGCTCACACCATTTGTCATTGCAGCAGGGGGAAAAAATCCCACAAAACCTCAAAACCCACAAGACCCCATATTCTCTGATTTCTCTCCAGCCAAAGGGAAATCTGAGCTCCCATCCCGGGCGTCCTGCACAGGACACAGCTCTGTGGTCGGTGCTTCTGCCCCAAGGGGCCGAAGTGCTCCCAGTGTCAGTAACAGATGCTCCAGGTCTGATAAATGAAGCGAGCAAATGGCCTTGGAGTGAAGAAATGCCTCTTTCTGTGCACTAAGGTGGGGCTCAAACACCAAAGTTCTCCCTGTGCCTCCTCCAAACCCAAGGCTGGCTGCACATTCCCTCTGTCATTCCTTACCTTTCTCCATAGAAGATCTGAGCTGACAGTACCTAGATTATTTATAAGGATTAACTCCCACGGGGCTCCCCTGCATGTGCAGCCAACACTTGTTATTCTGCCATCCCATCCTGGTGGAAACCCCCTGGTGCTGGACCAGGAATCGCTCTCCTGCAGAACAAGGACTTTTAAAACAAACCCAGCAGGCTCAAATGGGGAAGTGGCTCAAGGTTTGCTCTCATTCCCCTGTGGCTCTAATTCCCTTTCCAGTTCTCACTCTGACAGACCAGCAACAGCAAGAGTAGGTGCTTCTCCATAAAATTGGAGCTCCTCACGATGCCCCATGCACTTCCTTCAGGAGCTGTCCCTCTGCATGGAGAACACACCCAGAGTGTGACACATCCAAGCAGGGATTTTTAGTTTTTGTATTGGCCCTTCTTACAGAGTTTATCAGTACAATACCTCTAAAGCCAGAGCAGATGTTTTGGTGCAAGCACTATAACCTTTCCAGGGCCTGAGTTAAGGTGACTCTCGCAGCTGCAGGAAATGCCAGGCACCTCATTTGAGTCATCCCATCAGGAGACATCCCCAGCCTGCCAACCCCAACACATTTTAGAGGCTAATCAGGGTCAAATGAGGGGAATAATTTGGTGCGCATTCCCTGGCCATTTCCGAATTCTTTGCTGCTTTTCACAAGGAGCCAGGTGCAAAGGGCAGCACCTTGGCTGAGCTGGCACTGAGGAACAGGCACCATGCTCAGCAGATTCCATGCACTGGTCACGCTTGTTCTTTACTGCAAACTGGAAACAGCCAAAGAGACCCTCAGCTGGGCTGCTGCCAGCAGGGACAGCTGCTGGCAGGGACGTGGCTGTGTCACAGACCAGCCTGGCCCCCACGAGGAGTCCCCAGGCACCGGAGTCCTTCCGCAGCCAGGCCAGGGGTACAGAACCAGGGCATGAAAACTCCTGGGCTGGGGCCCACAGGGGGGATGAAATGGCCCATTCTGGTTTTGGAAACACTGACATCTTTGGAAATAAAGTGTTGCACTTTGCTGCTGAGAGAAAAATCAGCTTTTCTTTTTGAAATCAGCTCAACTTCCCTACCAGGGAGGGAACAGAACCTGCAGCTGTGCTCCCCCAGCTTGGGAAGAACATTCCCGTCAGGCCTGACCTCACAGCACAGCACCAGCCCAGGGCTGGGATCATCTGCAAATATCCCAGCAGGGAGAACCCTTTACAGCAGCCCCTAATCTGCAAGAAACACCATAAATGCTAAAACAATAACCCTCAGCTCGTGCCCTCCCACGCAGCCCTGCCCTCACGGCGCCTTGGAGGGCCCAACTTCTGCAGTCACAGTCAATGTAGGTGGGTTGAAAAAAGGAAAACATGTTCTTTTCTGATAAAGAAAAGCTCCAGCAGCCACAGGAAAGATGTGAGAGTCCAGCGTGGTGGGCCCTGCAGGGCACAGAGCATGGGGCATGGTGAAGGCAATGGATCAGGCACTATTTCAAGCTTCTGATCTGTTCCAAGCTCTGCCTAATTACCTTTACTTCACTCCAAATTTAAGGTTTCGTTGAATTCAGTTTAAATTCCAGTGCAGACCTTTGACAAGAGAGTGAGCAGGAGGCTCAGGACTGGGGGGAGCATGGTGAGGGCGATGTGGGGCACAGCCCAGTCCTGGCTGCCTCGGCAGAGCTGGGGCTCCCACACAAACCCCAAAGCCGTGTCAGGAACACCTCTGCCTCACTGCCCGCGCAGCCACGCTGGCCAGGCTTGCTCTGCTCCCAGCTTGCATCTTCTGCATTACCCCAGCCCTGAGAAACACCATTTCGTTCTATTTGGGCTTTCTTCTCCCTGCTGCAGCAGGGTATAAACCCAAAAGCGTGCACGATGCTTGATATTTTCCCGAACTTTATGCATAACCATCACAGCAGACAATAAGGGCCACAAATAATTCCGGTGCTTCCAAAGAAAATCAATGCCCTTATCAACAGCAAATGGTAGCTGCAGTTATGAATATTTAACATAGAGTGTTGCCATGAGTTTAGAAACGCCTTGTATGCCCCCAACACAGCCCTGTAATAAATGCCATGGTCTTGTGGGATACTTTTTAATAAAAAGAAATCAGAAACATTAAAGCTAAGCCATTAAGTGCTGGAAGTAGTCCTGAATGCCAAATGCAATCTGTGCAACTCATTGCTTTATCCCAGCCTTAAGTCTGGGCCCTTCCTCATAGATTTCGAATTTATTCTTTTTGTATGAATAAACAGCAAGTGCAGGTCACTTTAGCATGGTACCAGTACTTAAGTGAACTGAATAATAAATCAAGGCCAGGGCCAGGCCCATTCTTGCACATGCAAATGCTGTTGTTGTTGCTGCAGTCCATCCAGGAAAACCAGAGTTTTCCCAGATTTGCCATTGTGGGATGCTGGAGGTGATGGAGTCATCACTCAGGAGCACAGAACCCAACACATCTGGCCGAACACCTGGACTGAACCTGTCATTATTAGAAGGTCCAAGCCAAGCCATCCCCACCCCTCTGCGGCCGTAGGGTGAGGACACAGCCCCTGCCCAGCGCCCTGAGCCTCTGCTCAGCCCAGCAGCTTTCACTCCCTTCTCCCCCACTGGGAATTTTCAGCTGCTTTTCCCAGTGAGGAGTTCTAGACCTGCCTGGCTGCTGCTGTTCCTCTCCTCTCTCTCACTTGCCAGCTAAACCCTGCAGGTTCCCAGACAAACACAGAAACCAGCCCAGTCCCAGTAACAACACATCCAATTGCTCCTTCCCCAGGCTCAGGAAACACTTTCCAGCTCATTCCAATGCATTTCCAAGAAGGATATATTCTGGCTTTATTTCTCAAAAATCTTTTCAAATCCTTTCAAAATTTATAAAGTTATTAACAAAATTAATATTTGAAAATGACAGTATTTTGTAGCTACATCCATTACATTTAAATAACAAGCCAAAAATGGATTTTTTTTCTTAGAACATTAAGTCCTGAAGTCTTCCTGAGAAGTTCCAGTGCCAAAGTGTTGGAGTTTGAGCTGTGTTCTGCTGCCACGTGTGCAGTGATGCAGCAGCCCCTGCTGCAGGAGGGGGTCGTGCCCATGCTGGGGTGAAAGTATTTGAATTAATTATTTTTGTATTTTTCATACAAGATCCCGGATTTTTAAAGTAGGTTATACAATTTCTGGATTAATACTCAAGCTTTTAATGGAGATCATCCAAAGCCATTTTCTGGGTAGGAAGGGATGGGAATTAGTGAAGTTGAATAAATACTTGATGTTAAAATTTCACTTAAGTAAATGACTTGTGTGCATAAATAACATGGGAGCTGTCAATAAAATCATCCTCAAATTCTGTCAAATAGAAGAGTAATTATGGCGTCTGCTTGTTACTAATAAAGTGAAACGTTAGCTGAGCTTACACAAAAACAAACACCTTCTGATTTCATTGAAGATTAATGCTAATGTGCCAAATTGCCAGCATAAACTTAATTGCTCTTTTTTATCTCCCTTAAATGATGAGAAGCAGCCACAGAAGTGGTTCTGGTGACCTTGGATTTACACAGGCCTTTGGTCACAGGAAATTGACTGCTTTTATTTCTGACTCAGTAACTTCACTGGGGGCTGCAGGATCCCAGGTGCCCTTCCAGGTTTCTATCCTGCTCTGCAGAGCTCAGCTTGAGGTTCACGTTTAATGGGATTCATCTGAACCCCCACCGTCCAAGGGAATCATTTTTCCCTCTGTGTGACAACCTAAACCCAAATTTTGTACTTCTTTAGAGACAACGTGGCTCCTTTTCCTTCCCCGTTTGTGTTTTGCAACAACGTATTTGCAGAACTAAAAAATATCGCCCAGCTACTTCCCATCTCCATGGCAACCTCCTGCTCTGGCTCCAATTGATAAATGCTTCCCAGAGCCTACTACTGTAGGTTAGTTGTTGCAAAAATTATGCATTATCACTCACAAAGAAGTCCATAGTATTTAGCACATTCCCTGGGTGGACAGCACAGCCTGATTTTAGCCCTTGTACACCTGAGCATCCTTCATTTATCCTGGTTTTCCAGTCAGTAACTGCGAACACGGTTCAATCCATTTCTGTGTCCAAGCTGTGACTTCGCAGGTTTTTGTTAAGGGTCACAAGCACTAAATGGCTTCATCCGAGCCCACGGGACAGGGGGAAAACAAGGCCCCTCCTCCAACCCCCAGCCAGAGAAAGCTGCTGTTGCACATCTGTCCAACACCTGCTCCTCCCACCCCAAATGCTCCTCCATGGGCTGGCCAGAGCAGAGGAATGTCCTTGCTCATCTCCTGGGGCTGAAACCTGAGTAGGACTGAGAACAAAACCAGGGGAGAAGGGAAGTTTTCCACGTTTGTGCCCAGGGGCAGAGCTGTGCAAATGAACTGGAAATGCCTGGCCCTGTCCCTGTCCCTGTCCCTGTCCCTGTCCCTGTCCCTGGCCTTGCTCGTCCTTGTTGACTCTTGTTTAGTGGGAGGTGTCTTCTTTGAGCTGCAGCCTCACAGGCTGGCCCTGCTGGAGGGGCCCTCCAGGCAAATCTCAAATGACCAATTACTGTCCCTGGGTCCTTTTAATCTGCTTTCACAGCTTGCAAAGGTTGAGTCAGTAACCTTTAAAATGCGAAGTTTATCGTGGGATGTCTGCAGCTGCACCCTCTCCCATCACTGCCTGCTGAGGGAACTCTGGGGTTGTGGTCTCATCCTCTCCTGTCTGAACTACTTTGAGACTTTCCCAGCACACAAACCAGATCCTGACCCGGGGGAACTGGCCAGACCCCAGCACACAGAAGAGCCCTGGAGGGTGATGCTGCTTTGAGCCCAGCCCCTGCTCCTGGCTGGTCCCTGCAAGCCGAGCCTCAGCCAGAGCCTCAGCTGCCAGAGCAGCCCTGCACGCCCCAGCCCAGGCAGGACACCTCAGGAAGGATGACACAGCCCAGGAAAGCACCTGGGCAACATCTTGGGATATTTGTGGATCCAGAGGGTAAAATTATCTTGGGCTGCCTGGGAGGTAACAGGCAATCAGTGCCTGTGACATCAGAGCAGGTCACTCTGGAAAGTGATCTGGATCTGAAGGCATCCAGAATAGACAGTACTACTCTGTACTGCAGTCAAATTTTCTCAGTAGCTAATGGTCCTCAAAGTTCAAAATTTCTACCTTGTTAATTGGATTTTTCTGGCTTCAGCTTAAATCTATTAGGTCTTTTTGTGACTTTCTCTGAAGAAAATGCCTTTCAGGACCTGGAGCTGCGAAGGTACTTATCCATAGAAATTAAGTTACAAGCTTCTTCATGATAAGAAACACAGACTGAGCTCCTTAAGTCTATCACTGTAAAATATCCTCTGCAGCCCTTAATCATTCTTCATTAATCTTTTCAGCTCGGTGACATGGCAGCAGAAAGGTAAAATAAATAAATAAAGCAGGAAAAGAGAAAGGAGATACAGGGATATGATCTCCTAGGATTTCACAAAGTGTGTTAAAACCGTGATACAACTGTATTAGAAATTTATTCCAGAGACTTCCCGAGGTGCAGCACTGCTGCTCTGAGTGGAGAGAGGCTCAGGAAGCCGAGGGAGCTGCCTTGTGCCAGGCTGAGATAAATGTACATCCCCTGCACTGCTCAGAGTGTCTGAGACAGGGACTTGGAGTGGGACTGATAACGTCAGGGATGTCACCATGGAATTCACCATGGAATTCACCATGGAATTCACCATGGAATTCAACATGTTCTTACAAAACGCCTCACAGATGCACATCAACACCAGAGGAAGAGGCAGATTCCTATCACAGCACTTGGGAAACCGCAGCAGGGACCACTTCAAAGATTAGTTCATAATGAACATAAACTGGGCCTGAATTAGGTGGTGCAAACCAGTCAGCTGGGATTTCTGCACATTACAGTTATTGATTTACAGATTTATTTGCAGTGTGCAAGTCAGCAAGTGCTCCCAGGGTAAAGCAGCCCCCTGAGATCCCACTGGGAATTCCCAGGGCTCTGTGCTCACACACAGCTCCTTCCTCTGCTCACAACTGCTGTGCCAGACCAGAGGGGCACCACAGCCCCCAAATTCCCTCAGGGATGGTGAGAGCAGCTCACCTGGCCCTGGGGCACAAGCTGCTCCTTTCCCAGCCCAGGGAAGTCCACAGCAGGAATGCCCTACTATGGAAAACACAAAGAATTCATTTTGGTACCAAAATAAAAGTCACTATTTTTGAACTGGTCATAACAGTTCCTCCAAGAGGGAAATTTGGGATTGGCTCCATGGACAGAGATGTCCAAGGGGCTGTGCAGGTGCTGGATTATGCCCAAGGAACACGGCACAGACAGAGAACCAGACCCATCTGTGTTTCCCTTTTCTGGAAGCCCCAGGCCAGCGGGAAGAGCAGGACCCCCGTCCCCCCACGCTGCCCCAGCCGTAGCTGTGACACAGCGATGGTTCCTCTGCCACAACACTGAGAATTAATGCTCCTTTTTGCTCCTTTGGCAGATGCAGTGAAGGAAAATATGGCCAGAGTAATTCCTATCTCCTAAAAATCCTTCTCTCAACTCTCGATAGCCAGCACCAGTTGACACTTGCAATTCTCATTTCATTTTAAAAACCTGGTTCGCTTACATATGACAGTGACAATGACAGTGTCATTTGTTATATCACTGACCCTTTCACTTGATTCATTTATAATTTAATTGTCAGTTCAATTTGATCAAATGTTTCTGAATTGAAACTATTTGCATTAAAAATAACACATCTTTCTCTTTTTAGTCCCTGTATTGTGGCAGGTATTGCTTGAAAATTCAATTGATGCCAGCCAAAAGCTGCTGTTTAATTAATAAGAAAATGGCTAATAAGGGAAGAAACCATGGGCCTGGATGAAGATCCCTGATGAAAAATGTATCTTGGTAAGGACCATGAAACTCCGACATTCTCATTTCCACTTTTGCTGGATTGAGACCTGGACCTTCCTGAGGATGGTGGTAAAGGCACAGCCATGGCTGTGGGATGGGATTCACAGACCCCAATCTCCAAGTGATACATGCATATATAATATAGATATAATATAGATATATCAGTGAGGAACAGGACTTTTCCCTGATTCATATATTGTAATTAATTCTCTGAAGAATCCTTGCTTAGGAACGTTATTAAATCCCATTAAGGCTAATGAATTGTTGTTGTTTCCTAATTATACAGTTGTTTCTAGTTTAATGAAGTGTATATTAATTGACTTATAGAATATAGATTTTACTTTCAGGATGGAAATACGTTAAATAAGAGATATATATTCTTGCTAATGGCATCATTTGTCAGTTACAATCTCTTTTAATGAATCTGTTGGAAAATCCTGTCCTTTTGAATACAGATTTTGCTTATTTTGTTAGCTAAAGAGGCAACAAAAGGCTCCAAATTAAATGCGTTCTGATGTTTTATGTATAGCTGATATTTTTCCTCTGATAATTCAATTTCTCATTGCAAAACAAGATCTCCAGGCCTCTGCAAGCAGCTGAATGCTTCTGACTCGAGTGAGATCACGAAGGAAAAGCGGAGCAGTGCAGGAGGGAGCCCTGTGAGAGGTTTGATCTTCACAGGATAAATCATGGATGCTTTTCCAGCTGAAACCCACCTGGAATGAGGCACCTGTGCTGCCAGACCCGCCAGCCCAGCCCGGGCCGAGCCCTCCAGCACCACACGGCTGGGAGCAAGCCCTGCTCAGGATGCACAAGGCAGCAGCAGGCAGGACAAGCTGAGGTGAGCCCCACGGTGACACTCAGCAGCTGCTCTGGCCTGGCCTGGCCTGGCCACACACCAGAGCACACCTGCCCATCGGGCAGAGGCGCTGACTGTGTCCTCCTCACTAAAAACGCATTTTCAGGATAATTTGCAGGCACCCATCAGTTCCTCAGCCCATGCAGGTGGCAGCCCTACATGGGGGGGGCTGTGCTTCATTAATTCCCTTCCAGCCTTCCTAACCAGGTCCTTCCTCAGCCACCTCAGGAGTCATCTGTTACCTGAACCAGCTGAACTGAGAAGCTGCTGTACCTCCATCAGCTTTGGAGTCTCACTGCAGGGTCCACATTGGTGTCCAGGGCGGGAATAAAGGACAACATGGTCAAAAATTCAGGCCTTGTCCATCTGTTTTCCATGAACTGGCCCAGCACGGTTCAGCAGCTGCACAGTCACGCAGCCAATTTCATCCAAAGAAGTAAACCCAGTTCCTCTGCCAATGCCTCCTAAACTTTTCCTGAGGATGTTTTGTAGGGTGAAATAGATACACTCCTAAAATAGGAGCTGCTTGTAAAATAAGAACTGCTACTGCTTAAAAAAGTCATCATCTGGAATGCTAATACAGATAATCTTCAACAGACTGCAGCCACACCACAGATTAATTTCAGTACAGAGATTATGTTAATACATGAAAAAAGAAGTTGTGATATTGAGTTAGATCAAAGATTTTTCATTTTAGTCACTGTCTTTGGCACCAGGCAGCAATGCCTGTTTCAAAGTAAAGTCAAAGGCCTCCATAAAGCACTGGGTTGAACAGTAATTATTACAGGGAAAGGCATAAAGTTTAGACCAGAGTGTTGCTTGATCTTGATCTGACATTAGTTGCTTAAAGTAACGGGTGTTTGAAGAGGAATGACAAACTTGTAGGGAAGTCCTGAAAAATCCCAGCCCTTTGGTGCTCCTGGAAAAGGCTTTTTGCAGGGAAGAGGGTCCGAAGGTGTTGGCAGGGGGTGATGTGCTTCCCTGCCTTCGGAAAAATCTTCTTCCCCTCCCTGCGGCTGCAAAGCAGACTTTAGAAAACAGACATCCAGCACCTCAGACTGACAACTGAGTGCTTGAATCTTGTCACAACATAAGCCCTGAGTACTTCCCAGCCAGAGGAAAATAATGCCATTAATACAGCAAAGGGATGGAGCTGCATTAGCTGCACCCGAGAGAGGGCTCGCCTGCACAGCTCAGCACCCGCGAGAGCAGATGGAAAAGCAGTTTGAGAGGAGTTTGACAAGCAGGTCTCTTCCCTTGTTCCATTTAGGAAAGCTCTGAATCACACAGGCATGGAAACAGAGGCCTCCTTCCCCCAGGAAGCACTAAAGGGGCTCAGGCTGCCTGGAGCAGGTTGTGTTTTGGTGCTCTGAGGAGCCCTGCAGAGGCTCCGGCAGGCAGCTCTGTGTCCGTGGAGCCCACGCCAGTCCAGCACGCACGGACACGCGGCCACTGCCGTCAGGGAAGGGCTCCAGAGCTGCCTCTGCCCTGGGGAGTTGTGAGAGTTCATGGCTCTGGAGAGGGAAGCCCCAGCCTGCCCAGGCTGCCACCATCTCCCTGCACAGGGAGCAGCTCTGCGAGCCACGGGTGTTACCTGCTCCAAACGCCAGCCACAAACCCCAGCTGCACGGTGAGTTGAATTAATTCTTCCCTTATGCATCCATAGGCTGTGACATGGATTGAGGAACCAAGAAAATACAGAGTGAGCCATCATCATCTCGAGGCGAGTTTAAACTTTACAGGTTTAAATCTCAACTGGATTGTTTCACAAAAAGAAACCAGAGCTTTGTAATATTCATGTGAAAGTGCAGTATTGAGTCCCCAGGCCTGGAGGGATGTAAAAACGTGTGAATATGGCCCTTGGGGACATGGGTCGGTGGTGAGCTTGGCAGTGCTGGGGGAATGGTTGGACTCAATGATGTTAAAGATTTTCCCAACCTAAACAATTCTGTGATTTCCACCCACAGCTGAAGTGAGCAACAGGGTAGCAGCCAAATTCCTTACACGTCACCTCAAGGATCTGAAGAGGCCTGGAGCCAGCTGCAGGCTGTGCACCAGTGCTGGCGTGTGCCACCCAGCCGGCATCTCCCTGTGACGCGGAAGGAGGGGAGCATCGCCGGTTATGGCTTGAGAGGGGACCATAAAGAGCATCTTGCTAAGAGCTTTCTCGTTAGTAGTAGAGAGCTGGAGATGGCATGATTCATCATCCCCTTTTTGGAAAGCTTGCAGAGTACGGAAAGAGCACAAATACAATTCCAGCAGCCACGAAACACCGTGCCTTTGCACATTAGCTTTTCAGGGCAGTCATAATCATCTCCATTTATTTTACTTAATCTTTTAAGTGCACAAATGTGAAATGGTTCTGTAAGTACTGAGAGGATAAACGAGGTTAAAACATTCATGGGCAGTGGAATCAAGTGAGGCTTACTTTGGTGCTTTGCACCTTCAGCCCTCTGTCATTTTTGCTGGAACCATCACTGAGCAATCAGCTTTAAACATTTCAGACCTTGGTGCAGACCTTCTGTGTAAAATGTCTCTGCTTTTAGGGAAATCCAACTCTTCATTATAAAAGAGCTGCACAGAAAAGATAAAATGGAATAAACACCCCTCACTCTAGAATAATTGGAGTGGAATTAGGAAGAAACTGCAGGTTTTTTGACGAGAGACTGATTTTAACAGAACCCTGGGAAAGCAGATCAGCTCTGGTCTGCTGGATCCCAGGATGGAGGCAGCACAGCTCCAGATCCCAGCTCTCTGTGGAGAAGGGATGTGCTCACAGACAGCCACGGGGAGCTGAAAGGGAAGAGAGGCTGAAGCAGGGCAGGGAACCAGCAGCCCCAAGGGCAGGAGAGAGGGAACCCAGGCTCCAGTTCCTCTTCCTCAGCCACTGCTGCTGCCAGGCCTCCACAAGTTTTTAAGCTCAGATACTTTAATTCATTTCATTTACCACCTTAATGTAAATTTACAGTATGAAAATGAGGAATAATTTAACACTAGGAAAGGAAAAGATGAAACAAAAGCCTGGAAATCTTGGCAGTCTCTTTGAAAGCAAAGGAAATGTCACAACTCTTTTAACAGCATCTTTGTTTTTGCAGGCAAATTACAAGTCCAGGTTCAGAAGTGTTTTTGTGCTGCCATTCTGCTGTGACAGTGTCTGCTGGCAGCCTCTAATTCATTCAGGAAAATCCACAGCAGCAGTGAAGAGGAGGAAATGACAACAGCTTTGTGCAGCTCTTCTTCCCTCCCTGCCAGGCAGCAGCAAACACTGACTTTCAGTGGAAAGGGGTTTTAGGACTTCTTAAGCCCTTCTTGACACTGCTCAGGCTCTTGTCTGTGCCTCTGGAGTTTTAACTCCGGATGATCTACGGCTGAATCACCCCAAGCCCCTGGTTCACCTGACAGCTCGTTTTATCTGACGAGCTCCTGTGCCTTATCAGACCAGATATAAAAGGCAAATTAGATGCACAATAATTAACACAGAAGATCTGGGCTGCTCCTGTAGCCAAGATTAATTCAATACATTTTCAGAGCCCTCGGGGATATAGATTCTGGGAGTCTGATCTATGGTTATTATTCTTTTAAAGGAAAATAGATTTACCTAATTTACAATCAGTTCTGATGGTGGGAGGAGGAATTTAATTCTTTTTTTCTTTTGATAAATATACTGCAACTTTTCTATAATCCCTATTAATCTGATCTCCTAGCGAAAATTTTGCTGATCCATCATCTTGTGGCAGCCTTAATTCCCTTAGTGCCTCCAGGCAGGAGAAATGGATTTCCTCAGACTATGCCTCTAAAACCTCGAGTGAAAACTCTCCGGGGAACTCAGCCCCTGTCCGTGAGAAGGAAACTGTCTGTGGAGGCCGGAGCAAAGGGGCTGCGGGGAGTCACTGCAGCGATTCCTAAAGCATTCCCATGGAAAAGCTGCAGTGCTGCAGGTCCCTCCCTCGCTGGCTGCTCGTGCAGACACAGACACCATTCACCACTCGCCGTTCAAAAGCAACAGGGAGAGAACATCTGTTGAAAAATAAATGCAGGACTAATTATATATGATTGAGGATTTGAAACTGCTATTTTTAGCTTTGCCTTAAAAAGACGCGATGAATCAAAGGTTTGTGCTCAGCATTTTGATCGAGAAGAGGAGCGGGGTGTTGACCTGCCGAGGAGGAACCCCCAGAGCGGCAGTGCCGCCGGGGGGCTGTGCCTCCCTCGGCACCAGGGCACACGGGGGCAACCAGAAAATCATTTCAGTGGCAACGTCTCTGGTTTTCCTGTCAGGATGAGAGGCAGCAGGTGAACATCAAGGCTCTTTTCATTATCAAATTTGCTTCAGCTCGTTCTGCGGGAAGATCCAAGCGGGGCGTTGTGGTGGCACATCTGAGGACGAGCATCAAAGGGCCGGGAGCATCCTCTGGAAGGCAGCGCATCCCACGGGAGGGCTCCCGGCTCCTGCCGGGCTCTGATCCCGCATCCCGCGATGGTGTCATTGGCAGAGAATCACAAGAAAATCCTGACAGAATTGGTTTTCATCTGCTGCATTAAAAAGTAAATGGAGTCCGTGGAGGTGTTCGAGAAGGGCCATAAATAGAGGGAGGGCGAGGCTGCGGCGAGAGCCTGGCAGGCTGGATGCCCCCTCCAGGAAATTCTGTGTTTAAAGAACAATCTGGAGACATAAAAGGAAGATGGACTCGGTTCTGGTGGCTGCCAAGAGAGCCATAAATGCCCAGAGCACACATATTTGCTCAAGTGATGGGATTGCTCCCAGCGCCAGCCTCCGAGCCGGGGGTGCTGCTCTGAGCCGCGGGCTCCCGGGCTGGGAACCGCAGGAGCAGCAGGACAGCGGCTCCTGGGGCTGTGAGGAGCCCCCAGAGCACAGCCAGGGGGGCCCGGGGGGAGCAGCGTGTGTTCCCCACATCCCCCAGTGCTGGGAAAGGCAAAAGGAGCTGCTCTTCCTGCTGGAAACCCGGGAGCTGCTCCACAGCCCAGGGAAGAGCGAGCCACGTGCAATCCAAAGAAAAGCTGTTTTTCACACTTATTGTCCTTGAATTGGCAGAGGGAGACATCATGTTTTATATTAACTTCATAATAATTACAGTTATTACTGAATTCATGTATACCAAAGAGGCTACAGCTCCCTAGGAAAGCTCATAATATTTTTAAGAGAGATGCCAGTCCATTGGCAGTCTCGTGTAACAAGCTAATTCAAACATTTTGATATTAGACAGCACACCTCCAAAAATGCATGGATTTGTGCCTGGTCTCTGGGATCAATGGCAGCGACATGTCTGGCACGCACGGAGTTGTCCTTTGGGAAAAAAATGCTTTATAAAGCACAAGGATCACAGCCCAAGAACAGCAATAAGTGCTGCCTTTAAAATTTAAAGCAGTGAAAATAAAGCTAAAGATTTTTGATATAGGGGAATGCTGTGAGAAATGAAGGAATTGCAGCTAGCTGTGGAAAACCAATGGAAAGGAAGATTTTGTCTGTAAGAGATGTTAAGGAATTCACCCAGCCTCTTCCCATCCTTTCCGCACGATTAATTGCAGAGATTTGATTTAATTTCTCTGGGCATGTGTTCACATCGGCAAACAAACTTTTCCATCAGATTAGAAGAGGTGACCCATCTCCAGAGCAGCTGTTGTTGTTGCTTGAAGTTCTGCAGAGTGGCTAAAGGAGTCAGAAAAGGTCAGCTTTGCACCAGAAGCTGGGGGGGGACAGCAGCTGCTGGCAGCAGGCAGGGAAATCCTGGCACAAGGAAGAAATGTTTGTGCTCGGGATGTCAGAGATTGGGGCAGATCCATCCCATCCCTGCACGGGTAGTGGAGCAGGGATTCAGTCTCATGACTGGTGTCAAAGTGACATAAACTCAGCCTGGGCCTGTAACCTCACATCGATTTTTACTGTAAATCTAATACTTGAAGTCTGCCATCAAATGAATTGTTGCACATAAAACCCAACCGTCCAAAGTCAGGAGGAAAATCAGACAGAGCTTGATTCCAGGACTGTTGCAATTTCCTCCATAATGTCAGGCTGTAGCAACACACACATCTTTCACAAAAATTAAATTGCTATTAAACTTTCTGCCCATCTTTGTAAATTAACCTCTCTTTCATCTCAGCTTTTGATTTAGCAGGAAATAATTTTTGGAGCACTTTCCAGACTTCTTCCATTAGGCGTTTGGGCTGTGGTCAATAAGGCTGAGTTAATTGCCTGCCTAACCAGATCACACTGCTGTGCAAACTGGGGCCTCATCTGTGCTGCAAATGCTGCGTTTCTTTCTTCTTAAAGGTGAAGCCAAACCCCCAGGACAACCCCCTGGAAGCTGCAGCCACAATTTGCTTTACATTTTTCCAGTGCAGGGCTTGGGAACCTGGCACCCTGGACCGTAAGGACTTGGGAGAGCAGCTGGGAACATCCCAGATGCTGGATTTGCCACAGCCTGGAGAACCTTTGCATCCACAGACTGGGAGGGTGACCACAGGCTGTGGTCAGCACTTGAACCCACCCCGCAGCTTCAGCCCCAAACCAGCAGCCCACGTGCTCAGCCTGTACAGTCAAGGGCGAAAAACAGCACCCAAACCTCTTTCCCTCCTTTTTAATGGGTGCTTTTCACGTGAAGGTCCTGGCCCACAATCAGACAAGGCTGTGTCCAAGCCAGGTGAACCCTCACTTATTCAGTATCAACAGAGCCCTAATTGAGAGATCAGTTGGGAACCTGCCCCTTCATGCCCAATTTGGAGAGCTGACAAAGGCACCTGTAGGGGCTGGAAAATAAGTTCTGCCTCATTACAAAAGAAATTGCATCTAAATGAAAACCAACATATAATAAGAGCTCTAAAGCACCTGCAAAACGCTGCCAAGCAGACAGGTAATGCGGTGATGGATAGCACACACCCTGCCTGGGACAAGGGTCACCCTTAATTATTCAGCAATTGAAGGAGCTGAACTCATTTCCCCAAAGGATTAAATGTTTTTTATGATGATCTGTAAATTCCAGGGCAGAGAATTAGCTGTCCAGACCCTAAGAATTGCATCCCTTTGATAGATTAGAACCTAAAGAATCACATATAGCAATGCAGGGACACATTTTTCCATTAATACTTGGAAAAGTCAGGATACCCTTCAAACATTCTCCTCCCCTTCTGTTTGGCTGTGGCTGTTTTTAAAATTTTAATGGCCTAAACAGCAAAATATTTAATAAATCTGGGAAAGGCTGCATTAGCACATCTCCAGCTTTATCTTGTTTAGCTGAAAAATGTGCACTTTATAATTACTTACATAATTACTCATGTACTACTTGGAGATTGGACTTGGAGGCAATTTCCAGCATTAATGCTTCTGTGATTCTATTCTTCCACAAGTAAATTTGATCCCATCACATCTACTTTGTGTGTGATTGAGATCTTTTAAGTCATTATTTATTATTATTTTTGTTTTTTAAAGCAGCTCCCCCAGCTGTGGGCACACAGGGGCGAGTCCAGCTGCCAAGGAGACCTGGCCAGCCTGGATTTCTCCAGTGGGTTTGGTGGGGAGCCTTGGGCTTGGGACTGGTGCTGAACAGGAGCAGAAAGGCTCTTCCCTCTTGCCGCAGTCTTTCATAAACCTGAGGGAATAGAGCCAACCCTGTGCCACTTTCTGGGCTGCAAAATGAGATCAGGATAATAAAAGACATCCTGGAAATAGACAATAATGGTAAAATGATGTTTTGACACGGAGGCCATATATGGTTGATGGGAAAAAATGAACAAAGTAGATGATTGAGGAGGTGCTGGAAAAATAGTCTCCGTCAGCTGATGAGGCTCCTATTCAGCAGATCCCAGACAAATGTGATGGATTTCATTGAATAAATCCTTGGCTGTCTTGGTTTATCTCCACACTTCTCCACTTTCTTTCCTTTAGGGTCACATAATCCTTTTTTTTTCTTTCCCCTTTTTGAGGGCTGTTTCCATTGTGTCCTGCAGTGCAAACACCCCGTGCAAGTGCCAGGGCAGAGGCGGTGATGGAGTTTAGAGGCCACCTGGACAGGGAGGAGCTGCAGGAGCCGGGCACTGGCAGCTCGGATCAGGTCACCCCACGGCTGTTCTGTGAGAGACCCCTGGTGCTCCCAGGGGACGATGGTGAGAAACCCCCGGTGCTGTGGGCACAGGGTCACCTCTGGGGTCCCCAACCACCCTCCTGCTCTGTCCCCTCTCCTCCACGAGGGTCCCACCTTTCCCCTCTCCCTTCCCAGAGCCGCGTCCCCACCACGAGCAGGACCCCGCACCTGCGGCCCACGGGCACCTCCAGCACTGCCAGTGCCCCTGGCCCGGCTCTCCCAGGGCACAGACACCACAAACCGGTGCCTGAGGAGGTTTTCCCCGCCTCAGCCCTCCCTGAGGATGCGCTGGAGCGCTGTTGGCGTTGGCAGCCGCGCCAGCCCACTGCAGAACAACACCTCAATGCAAGATTAATGAACAGAGGGGAACATCGTCAGCGATTAAAAATAAAAGGTACAAGATGCTACTGTTGCAGGCAGGAGCCCCAGCAGCTGCATCGGGATCTATATTGTTTAATAATGCACATTAAATTATTACAGACTTTTTTAAAAGCTGACTCTGTGTAGCACCGATGTAAATCTGTTGCCAATGCAGGATAATCCTCCAACACATTTCTTTGTATTATTTTATTCCTTCCACATGTTTCTCTGTAGCCTCAACACATTCAGCAAAGTACATGTTTGTGCCACAGCACCCCAACATCCTGCTATCCACCTCTAGTTTCATATCACTTGGGAAAAGCTTGGAAAAACAAGTGCAAGACAAGCCCAGAGACAGAAAATTCCACTGAGGCCAAGGGGTGTTGGAGCACCCACCGGGCTCGTGTCTGCAGTCAAGGGGCACAAACGCCCTGCTCCAGCTCAGCAGACCTGGGGTGATGGATTTCTCATGGGCTAAGCCAAAAGAATGGGGGAATATTTGGAATCAACCTGGAAAATGTTATGTTTTCTTTCCAAACTGAAGTCGCCCAATATTTGTTTATAATTTTTGTATTTTGTTGATTTTGAACCTTAGCAAAATACTGGTTTGTTTTTCAGGGGTTAGTATTAGTTTCAAAGTAAATCTTACTAATATTTAAAATGAAAAGCTATTTCAGACCTTAAAATGTAGATGTTGCATTTAATAAGCATCAATAGTAAATGTTTTGATTTTCTGAAAAATGTTTTATGTACTGAAACCCTTTGACAAATGCAACATGAATTTACAAGCACTTGCAACTGATTCGAACCTGCATTTTTTTCACCAAATAAAACATTCAGCTGCAATGTTTTTCCCAACTCTAATGTTTGTCCTGTGCCTAGGGGTGAATTTCGCTCAGTGTGAATAACAATGCAGCACAGACAAGATCAATAAATCTCATATTTCATTTGATTCACTGTCGTGTTCTGGGCGGACCTGGCACAGCTGTGGCATCACCACCCAGCACTCACAGCGTGCCTTTAATGCCATTGAACAAGGAGAAAAATGCCCTTAAATGGAGGTTGCACGCAGAGTGGATGGGGAGCCCAGAGGGTGCTTGGGGTGCTCAGAGGAGAGTGGGGACGTGGCTGGGGCTCTGCGGGGGCCCCGTGCGGACCCGGGGAGCTCCATCCGGCACAGCCCCCTGTGCCTGCAGGGCACTGGCCCCAGCAGCTCCCTTCCCTCCCAGCCGAGGCAGGCAGGGTAACAGAGCTGAGCCCTGCTTGTTCTCTATCCCCAGGGACGGGACACCCAGCTGGGGACAGCCGCTCCCACGTGCGCTGGGGCTGGCACGGGCACCAGGGCCCTGCAGATCCCTCCTGCCCGTGAGCAAGGGCTGCCCCAGGAGCACAGAACCACTGATGATCCAAGATCCTCCAGTCCAACCCCCTGCCCACTAAACCATAACGTGAAGTGCCGCATCCACCCTTTTGTGAACATCTTGTTCCTTTCCAGCCTTGCACTTCATTCCTCTGCTGCCTTTGCTGCTCCCTGCCATCCTACCCAAAACAACCCCTGCTCTGTTTTATTTGTCTTAATATGAACTACAAAGGGATTCCGTAAATCGGTGGATTTGGTATTTCTCATTTGGAAAACAGAACAAACAGATGTGAAGGGGGAGTTGCCCAGAGGTTACAGCAATAACAATGGGAGGGTCAGAAAGTGATTTATGACTGTGCCTTGTGGTGCCTGAGTCCAACAGGGAGATGCCGGTGGCACAAGGGGACACATTCCCAGCACTCTGTGACTGTGTAATGGAAACAGGTTCATAGAATTATGGGATCAGTAAGGTTGGAAAAGACCTACAAAATCATCAAATCCAGCCTTTGACTGAATCCCACCATGTCCAATAAATCATCAGTATCGGGCTGAGGAAAAGGGAGATGCCAAACACCAATTTCTGCTTCACCACGGAAAGGTTTTAGGACGATGTAATGCTGTTAGAGAATTCTGAGGAACGCGTAATACGTTGGCCACGTTACAAAAGTGTTTGGGTAATGAGCTCCTGAAAGGAGAGATTAATCCGCTGGAGTGAAATAATTGTGGGTTCACTTTGGTACGTGCTCTGTTCTGCATCTGATGACTAATCATCAGCATCTAATAAGAGAATGTTATCTTTAAATCATGAAAAGGGTAAATGCTTTTACGTGGTGCTGAAGACTGCCCACATGAGAAGGCTGAATATTTCTTTTATTGCCATGTTTATCTGTTTTTATCCACATTGAGTAGAAAATACTCTGCTTTAAAAATAAGTTGTGGCTTCTTTGATTTCCTAAATAGATTTATAATTATCTCCAAATTGAACACACTCAGCTTCTGTCCAAGTAATTGCCAGGCACTGTCCTTCACAGGAAGTGCAGCCCTTGGCAGATTTTCACCGGGCTCTTTGGATGCAGGAAATGAGGAGGAATGAGATAAATCAGTGCAGGTTCTGTGGAGCTCTGGGGTGAGGGCACACACACGGTCAGGCATTCACAGTACTGGGTTGGGTATTTTTTCCTCAGACCTGACTGCAGGAAAATTTAGGACTGCACTGGACAAGGCTGGAGCAAAGAATGTGGAGACAAACTGCAGCTCCTCAGGGTGCACCTGCACTGGCTTTTCTCTCCCACATCACTGAAAGCACTACAAGGTCCTGATCCCACACTCTCCATCCTCTCCCCACGCCAACCTTCCCACCCAGCTCCTTCAGAGCTCTGTCTGCGCTTCACTCCAGCGGCCATCCCAAGATTCCAAAAATTCATCCTTCTTAGAGCTGTGATTTATGCAAGCCTCCTCTGCAGTCTGTGGGAACAGGCACCTCCAGAGCATCATTCAAAGAACAAAGCCAAAGATTCAGGATCCTGCTGTGAGTCACCATCCCAAAGAGCCTCTTGCCACTGGCGAGACCGAGAGCAAATGGGATCTGGTGGAGACAGGAAGATGCCAAAGCTGACAGGATAAATCTGAGCCAATATCTACCGTGGGGCATCCAGTGAGCCTCCAGTAGGATCCAGCCCCTGAACCTTCACATCGACTCAGAGGTCAGCCTGGATATCAAAATTCTCTATCCACACCAACAAAGGGGCAGGAAAAGTGAAGTGCTGGGGGAAGAAAAGCCAAAACTGCTCCCAGGTAGTTCTGGCCCTGGTTGAGAGGGGAAGAGCTGAGCTTCCTGGAAGAGATCCCACTCTCACACGATTACATCAGTGTCACAGCCAAGGTTCATCTGATCTCTCTGTGCTTTTCTGAACTTCTCCCTTTTTTTTTTTTTTTTGTGATCTAAGGTTCAATCCTCCAGTGCAAATGGCTCACAGCCAGCTGTTTCCATGCCAGATTTAGGAATAATTTGTGTAATTTTTGTAACCTGGGAGAATGTTGTTAGCTTGTCCTCAAAAGAAATTGAGCAAAATAACTATAAGGTAGAACAAAATAACATAAGCAGGCTTTAATTCTGCAAAACCTAGGGAATTAAAGCTCCTCTGCTTAAATAGCATTCAGTGCTGTTAAATTAAACACACGGCCAAAAGAAAGGTTTTCTGAGAACAAATAAGAAAATAATCACATCTAAAACAAATGAGTTTAGGTTCAGGGCTATTGCAGAGCCCCAGTGTTTCAGTGACACCTTTCAGCAGTGACGTTTCTGGAGCCAGGAGTCAGCCAGCAGAGATGGCAACAGCCAGTTTGTGGTTTGTTAGAGTTTACACTTGTTTGCTGTTGTGGAAGTAGACCAGACACTGATCTAAGAAATTGGGAGGGAAATTGTTTGAGCAAAGTGTGTCCTTGTCAAGAAAATAATTTGACTCTGGTCTTTGTGCCTCAAACTGCAGCAATAACCCGTTGTAGGAAGACTGGCACTGCTGAGAGCGAAATGGGAACGTGGAGGAGTCAGCAGCTCCTGCAGCACAGCCCCACTTCAGCATTAATTTAAAGCTCACACTGGACATCTAAGTGCCTTTTATCACAGAATATTTTAAAAGGAACAACATTTTCTGACATAAATGTCTCTGCTAATGACAAAGACCAGAAGTAGCTTGTGGCCAAAGAATAAATGTTTTTAAAAAGCTTAGCAACAGCTCACGCTCTGAATGTCATCATCCTCCTGGGAAGCCTGTTGCTGTATTCTCAAGATTAGGTAAAATTATCCCGAGTCCTGTTTGCAATTTTTTGTGGCTGTGCATCTTATCCTTCTGTCTGAAGGTCAGATGAGAATTCTCCATCCCTACTTTTGTTCCTGAAGAAAAGCTATGAGTAGAAGTCAGGAAGTGGTAATCATAATTATTTATTCTTAATAGCACTTTTTGTTACTATAGCACTTGTGAAAACTCCTGGAATTTGAGCTGGTGCAGAGAAAAAGGCTCATTTAGCAGCCCTGGGCAGGGCTGTCGGCAGGATTGACCAGTCCCTGAG
This sequence comes from Corvus kubaryi, assembly GCF_017639235.1. Classification (NCBI taxonomy): domain Eukaryota; kingdom Metazoa; phylum Chordata; class Aves; order Passeriformes; family Corvidae; genus Corvus; species Corvus kubaryi. Next base: position 4,197,470 of record NW_024582078.1, on the reverse strand, counting down.
CCAAATTCTCTCCTCTTCTGCTCTGATTCTCCCCTGCAGGAGCTGCTAATGCCGAATCTGGATCTCGATGGAAGCGAGTTAGAGCAGGTGCTGCTCCAGGAGGGAGATCTGGGCCTGTACCATGATTCATCCCTTGCACGGCTCTGTGTTCACAAAGAAATGTGTTGGAAGTGTGATCCCAGTCCCTCAAGCAGCTGGGGCCTCAGGTAAGTGATACATATATTGGTTTAGACAACATTCCAGCACTAGTTAGAACCTAAAGTCCTGCTTATTTCATGATTTCATTTTGTTGTTTAGAATTGTAAATGCTTGTTTTCCTTGCCAGCAGAATTTGTTTTTCAGACGTGCTCTCCTGCAGGGTCTCTCAGGATGAACCCAGGGAAACGTCTCGATGGCGTGCGGGGCTCTGGTCTTGCTCTGTGAACCACCAGCAACTCTAAATGAACATTTTTCATGAGTCTACTTGCACTGGATTAATTAGTAGATAATCATAACCCCTCTCTTCTCCTCGGTGCTGTTGCCATGCCAAGGAAGGGCTGCAGCTGATTCCGCTCAGCTGCCCGAGGAGCCCAGGGCACAAAACCTCCACTGCAGCAGCAGGTCCGAGTGCCATGTGAGAGCTTTCATTATCAGCTGGGTCTAAAATCCACACTTTAATAGGGGCTGGGATCCTACAGAATCAGCCCCTGGCTACAGCCCAGCGAAGCACTTAGTGCCTGTTTACTCCATGTGCGTTAGCAGCCTCTTGACTGGCTGGGCCTTCAGGATCTTCATTTCAAACACAGGCTGAAGTATTTCTGAATGCTCCAAAGAGCCAGCACCTCGCAGGGCTGAGTGCTCAGGGTTAGCTCTGCCGGGCCCCGGGGCACAGCCCTGCTCCGTGTCCTCTGCCATGGACTGAGCCACCCCCAGCCTCTCCCCCAAAATCAGCTTTCAGGAGGGACTCCTGGAAATAAGCAATCACAGAAACTCAGCAAGCAGATTTACCCCTACCTTGGCCTGCATGTTTGAGCACTTTAGATGATTTATCTGCTCAGAGAAGGATTAATTTTGAGCCTCTCTTTGCCAAAAAATGTAAGCCTTATCAGATGGAAATCAGAATCTATTCCTTGGATCAGCAGCCTGGATCACAGCTCAGGTAAAAAGCAGGTCACATAAAATCAGACCTTTCATGAATATTTATCTTTCTTTTCATTAAGCTTTACACCTGAGGATCTGATCCTGAACCCACTGAGTGCCTGCACAGAGTGCTGCTGGTTCCCGGCCCCTAACGCAGCCAGGGAATAAGGTACAGTCTTGTTTGGATCTATAATATACGGATAATAGATAATAAATTAATTCCTTTCTTTCTGCTGCTGTTTGCAGTAGCAATAAAGGCATTGTCAGATCCAAATTCCTAATCACCCGTGTCATTCCTGCAGGATAATTTAACCCTGTTCCTCAGCTTCCTCATGCAGAAGAAGGCCATATCCCAGGCAATGGGTCTTTGCAACAAATAAACTGCGAGGAAAGATTCTTCAACATTTTCAAAACTGAGAAAAAGAGGAATTCTATCTGCCTCCATTTCTGCCATCAACAGAAATAAAGAGCTGCTTCTCGTGGTCTGAGAAACGGAACAATGTCTGCAAACTCAGAGCTCTCCAAACAAGAAGTGGCATAAATTGAGACATTTCATCAAGAGCAAAGCCATCATTTGGATGGAACTCCATTCAAATGCTATAACATGGAGTTATTGTTGGCCATTTCAACGTTTGCTGTATTCCCATTTAAGCTGGGTGTATTGTCCTGCTACATCATCCCAGACTGTGCCGTGTTCTGCATGTTCTTCCTTGTACACAGGGTTAGAAAATACATTATCTGAGCATTCAGCTACAACAGTAAAGGTTATCTTATCTAATTGAAAAAAGGAGCTGGTGTAACTCATTCCTTGGTGAGCAATATGAGTTTTCATTACAGAGGATTTCTTGGTCAGAAACATGAGCACAGTGATTTTGAAAAATCCCATTCTTTTGATTTGCCAGCTTCTCCCCTTATACAAACCCAGAATTACCAATGACTTTGGCCCTGAAGTTTGCTATAAGCAAACCCAGTTGTATTTAACAAGACGTGCCAGTATGTCTTGATTAGCCTCCCTTCTCCCTGCAATAAAGGTAACATCACTCAACACCAATAAACCTTGCATTTTGGGTGATGTGACACATTTTCCTAACAAGCCCGACAGTTGTGTCTTTTTACATGAAGAGCAAGAACACCTCCTGCTCAGATAGATGTTTGCATAAATATCCCTTTTGAGCTCCTTGAGAGGCTTAGATGAGAGATTTTCCATTCATGAAGAGCTTCCTTTGGCTCTGGACTATCCAAAAATACTAACTGAATTTACTTTCAAGCTATCAGCTACTGCTGCTGCTGGGAGCAAGTTGAAACTTTTGCATTAACAAAAGCTTTCTTTCTCTCTCAAAGGTCTGTACTGAGGATTAAGATCTGAATTCCAGGTTAGCCCTTACTGACACATAGATGCACCTTCCCTTTAGCTGGGAGACTACATCCTGCTAGAGCATGGCAGAAATAATGATCTTATTAGATTCAATATTAAAAAAAAATAAGATTAAGCTTGAATTCTAGTTAAAGAATTTGTCTGCAGGTAAAGTTATTTTTAATCTGTTCCAAGATAAAGGAATAAATTTATTTCTGCCTATTAGAATTCTCATATATAGAGAGGAGTTCGGTATGATAAATTGGTTTGAGGCTAAATCCACCTCTTGGGGTTTTTTTCCTCAGCAATGTGTGGGGACCCTCCAACCCTGGCCATTAGGAAATGTTGGGAAAACCTGTCCATGTCTGGAGGTCCAGGCTCACCTGGTGGAGTAACATGGACAATCTCACTCTCAAATTTCTTCTCCATTCCCCCACATATAATAATAATAAAAAGGAATTATGATAGTACAGGACTCATTCCCCAGACAATATCTAGGCAGGCTGGATATTGCTTTATGGCTGTTGACTTGATTTAAAACGCACTCTTTGAAATGAAAGAACAACTCCTTAAATTTGCAGTAAGTGTATAGTTCCCCAGACCTGATTTACTGGTTATGAGCCACCAAAAAACTGCAATTCCAATTTATTGTGTTGTTGACTGTGGCAGCAAAACCCTTGGCATCACTCAATCTCTGGTAATCATTCCAAACCTGATAATTTAACATTGATCATTTATTTTAGGTTGGCTTGGGCTTTGTTGGGGGTTTTTTGCTATTCTTTAATTGGGCTCTCCACTGGCAGCAGCTGAGGATGATTGCTTTGATGGTGACGGGTTAACCCACGAGCGTGAGATCAAAGCAGTGCACTTGCCTTGTGCTCTGCTCACTTTGGAGCTTTTTAGCCTGGGTCGGCTCATAATTACAAGAATTCCCAACTGGCTGGAAGCAAATCTTGCAAAAGGAACTTGCTGCAGAGCAGTTGGATAAAGAGCAAAGTGTAAAGTCCTGCCTGGGCTGTCAGACATGAAAACTGCATGGGAAATGGGCCTGGGCCATGGAGTGCACTGGGAAGGGACACAGGACAGAGGACAATCAGTCAGAGCCCTGATTCGGTGTCACTCCTGCCCTTCAAGGGTCTTTTCCCTCCACTGTCGTGTGCGACCCTTTCTCGATTCATTAACATCAGCTGCGCAGAAAATGTTGCAGCTGCTGGGTAACTGTCACTGCTGCTGGACCCCATCCACGGCTCCTTCCTCTCCCCTTTCAGGAAGAAGTGGTAGAATGCAGCTGAGGCTTTATTTTGGGTTGGAAAATCTCCAGACACAGAGGGGGAAAAAACTGATCACGATGTGAATCAGAGATGGCCTTGAACCAAAGCCCTTGGTTTCCAAAGGCCCACAGGCCCGGTGAGGCTGCAGAGCGGGGCTGGGATAGGGACTTCCATCGGAATCCAAAGTTTGGCAGTGTTTTTCTGTCTCAAAGAAAATTTAGATTGGTCCTAGTGAAGATCATTTCCACCCCCAAAGCAGACACTGCATTTTCTGCACGAGAGACACACGAGGAAGGGGCTTGAACCAATTTTGCCAGACCTGTGGCATGAAGGCGCTGAAGCACACATTTAATTTTAAGGTTACAAAGACCGACTCTTTCGCATAATCACATTAATGACCTTTCTTTAATTTATGCAGGTGTTTTCACCAGCTTGGAGCCAAAGCAAGGGAACTGTTAGCACAGTCTATGGGACACAATCAGACTACAAAGCTCCGGTGTTATGGGAGCTGTAATTTCAGGCAGCCAGGCTGTGTTCCTGCAGCTGTCACTGCAGAACTTCTGCAGCACAGCCACGAGGTGAATGGGGTATTTAGATGCAGAATTTATGCAGAAGAGTACCCAATGTAGAGAACAAACGCAATAAATAAAATACACTATAGAGGCATAGGATAAAAACACAGAAGAAAATGTAAGGGGAAAAAAATTAAGTGAACTATATTTAATATTGATATTTAACCATGATAGTTCATTCCATAATTTCCCTGGTTACATGGCTTGTTTTAACACCAGCAGGTTCTACTTTTCAGTAGTAGAATGAGAAAAAGTTGTTCAAAAAGTTTTAATAAGATCTATAATTGGGGCAGTAGGACCTAAGGAGTAATTCCTAGAAAAGAGAGAGAAGGGGAAAGGCAGAGTGAGAGAGCAAAACGAAAAGAGGGAAAGAAGAGAGACTTAAAGAGAGAAGAGAGAAAAAGAAACAGAGAAAATATATCGATTAAAAAAAGTAAGAGAAGAAGGAATATTTTCACTTCAGACTATCTGCAGCAAGCTTGCTTTTGACTTTCATACTCTATTTAAAAATACGAAATTGGGAGCATTGAAAAAGAGTTCCCAAATTAGCTTTTTAATAGAGATGGGAAGTTAAAAGGGGCCGAGTCATGGGGGAAAAGCGATTCAGAATCACAGCCAGGGCAGCACCAGCAGAGAGTGAGGCCAGAGCACGCCCCAGCGAGAGGGGAGTCAGGAAGTTTTATGAAGTGGTGACACTGTAAATCACAGAAAAATCTCTTATACCAGCAAAAGCCAAATGACATTTCTGGTTCTGCTTTCTTCTGAGCATCTGCAAGAGGGAAAGAGCAAGTGGAGATACAGGGAAGGTTTAAAAGTGGAAAGCAGTTCTGAAGACATCTAATAAAGATGGATTCAGGGTGCTCTGATATGTTTAAATTCTTACAGCCGCTGAAAGTTTCTCACAGAAGTTTTAGGATTCAGTTTGCACACAACTATTCTTGTGTCCAGTACACAACTCTTAATACCCGTGATCCAAAGATTATAATGCACTGTGTTTGCATGAACTTGTGAACTACTCTGCAGACACTGTAATGAATATTACAGATGTTATTGGGGAAGGACTGGGTTTGGGAAGGGTTACTCAGGACCTGATATTCAGAAATCAGTGTTGTTTTTTAATAATTGCATTGAATTATCAGAAATTAGACCCTGAATTAGATCTATCAGGTTGGGGTTCGGTTTTATCTTAGGAAAAATTTCAGCACTGAAAGTGTGGTCAGGCATTGGAACAAGCTGTCCAGGGAAGTGGTGAAGTCACCATGCCTGGAAGTGTTCCAAAAATGAGTAGATGTGGCACTTTGTGATACGGTTTAGTGGGCATGGTAGGATTCAGTCACAGGTTGGACTTCATGATTTTGGAGATCTTTTGTGGTCTTACTAATTCAATGGTCAGGGTCCTGGTTTCAGAGTTTCTAGAACCAGACCGTTGATGCGTTGAAATATTGAGTATCTGGAGGTATTTCCCTATTTTTATTTGGTTGGGGTTTTTTTGTTTGTTTTGTTTTGTTTTGTTTTGTTTGTTTTTTGGGGGTTTTTTTTGTTTGTTTGTTTTTTTGGTTGTTTTCTTTTTCTTTAAGAAGGTCTTGGGTTTAGAGTTCTGGGAAGAAAGGCACCTGGAAAACGGCCCCTGGTCATTGCTGGCTGTACCAAGTCCCTGTTTCCCTTATTTTAAGAGGCACATCGGACCTCCCAACACACACCCCTTGCTCACAGTGATGCAGCTGAGGGAGCATCTCCTGCCCCTGACAGTGCAACCCCTGTAGCCCCCGGAACCTGCTGGACCCCTCCCTATACACCCCTCCTCCCCGGCTCGGGAACTCGGGCGCGGGGCCCCCGTTGCGGGAGTGCTGTGGCCACCGGCCATCCCCTGCCCAGCGCTGCCTCCATCCCGGGGGTCCCGCACCACTCTCCCCTCGCCCAGCGCTGCTTCCATCCCGGGGGTCCCGCACCCCGC
>NW_024582078.1:4140643-4191190 GCF_017639235.1 Corvus kubaryi | reverse complement strand
GGGTCCCGCGCCCCGCTCCCCTCGCCCAGCGCTGCCTCCATCCCGGGCTGCCGCGCCCGGCGCCGCTCGCTCCGGGTGACACCTGCCGGCGGCTCTGCGGGCGGGCGGCGGGCGGGGACGCGGCCGTGTGCGGGGAGCCCCCGCCGCCCCCCGCCCCGCGCCGCCTCCCCTCTGCGCGGAGCTGTCCCCGGCCCCGCCGATCGCCGCCGTTCGCCAGCCCCGTGCCCATCGCCGCTCTCCGCCGCACGGTGCCGACAGCTCCTCATCACTCCCCATCGCTCCCCATCGCTCCCCGTCGCTCCCCATTGCTCCCCATCGCTCCCCATCGCTCTCCGCCGCCGCCCCGCGCCCGCGCACTCCGCGCAGCCCCGCGCTCCGCTCCCGGCAGCCTCATGGCCGCGGAGGCACCGAGCGGGCGGCCGCGGCCGGGAGCGCCCTGCGGAGGTGAGGGGGTCCACCGGGAGGGCGGGGGCAGGAGAGGGACCGGCCCCGGCGGATGCGGGGGACACTGGCCCGGGGGGATGCGGGGCGCGCCGGCCCGGGGGTTCACCTGCGGGCGGGGCGGGGGCAGCGGGTGCCCCCGGCCGCTCCCACCCCCGGCCCCGGTTCCCTCCCGCCCCTCGCCGCTGCCGATCCCGGCCCGTGGCCGCACAGCCCGTGCCAGCCCCGCACTGCCGGCGATAAAGTGCGGAGCTGAGCCGCGCAGGGAGGCGAGGCAATGGCGAGGCAGGCGAGCCTCGCTCGCTCGTGTACGTATCGCTCTCACTTTATGGAAGTCATCAACTATCGCTGCGGCGCATCAGTCACCGCCGGGAGCTGCCCGGCAGAGCAGGGCAAGGCTGGCTCGCTCTGATTTGGGCTTACGGTTATTTACTTAATGGAGATTCGACAGCAAACAGATAAATGAGCGAGGCTGCCGGGTCTCTGAGCGTGCCGAGTCCAACTTCTGACCGTGGATGAAAGAGGGATGCTGAGGTGGTGTGGAGACAGGACTGGTAAGAGCTGCAAAGGAGCAGAGCGAGCCAGAACAGCAGGGCGAGGGGCAAAGGGAAAGGTGGTGGGAAGGAAGAAGGGAGAAGAAGATAGGGAAAGATCGGCTTAAATCTGAACGATTTCTTTTTATTCCTGAATGTAGCCTCCTGCCCTGGCCAAGGTGTTGGTTGTAGGTTTGTGATGCCGGAGGAATAGCTCAGTTCCTGGTCCAGAAGGAATCCCTCCTGCCTTGTCCCCGCCTGACCGAGAGCCAGGAGGGACACACAGGGAGCTCCGGGAGAGACCCGCGAAGTTCATCCCATACTTTTCCCCCCTTCATCTCCCCCTTGGCACATTAGCATGCAGGGTAGGCTCTGGTGTGTATTTAACGACTCCATTTGCCGGCGTCTCTGTCAGCTCACACCGCCCTTCTCCAGCCGCGCTCCACCGCCTGCCTCCCTGGACCAGCCGGGTCCAGCTCCGGCCGCGGCCACCCCGGCGGATCTCCCGGACCCGGGTGCCGTTCCCAGCTGGGCTGGGCAGCGAAGGGAAAGCTCCGAGCGGTGCTGGAAGGGAAAGGGGCAACGCGAAGCGAGCTCAGGCGAGAGAGGCAGGGAGAGCCTCCGTCTCGGCAGCAATGAGGGAGAAGCTGTTTAGTCATCTCTCTATATATACTTTCACAATGATGATCACATTTACTGATTGCTTCTGACTGCATTTAGAGAGGGAGACAAGAGGCAGGCAGCACAGTTCACCTTTTATCCTGAGGAGTGACTGCTCCCCCTTCCTTCCCGTTCCCCACATTCAGCCCTACTTTTGGGCGCCGAGTGTCTTTTCTTGCCAGGTAAGGCAGCGCTGCGAGCCGGCAAGATGGGGTTCTCTGGGCTCGCTGAGAGGGAGGGAGGGGAGAAGTTTGCATGCATGTATCCTAAGCCTGTTGCTTTTGCTCCTAAATCTCCCCAACAGACTGAGGGAGTGAGTGTTTTGCAGAAAGTTTTATTTTCTGGTGTTGCTGTGAAGGAAAAGGAATGTGTGACTGACAGAAGACACCGAGGCTTTAGCTGACATATTTTGCTTTAAAGCAAAGGTGTCTTTGCTGCCTGAGCCTGACCCAACAAGGATAGGAGAGGGAAGAAGGAATGATCTCCAGGCTCTTCACTCCTGTTAGCAGTTTTCATCAAGAAACTTGCAGTATGTTTATCGGTTGGATTTCAGACCAGCCCTGTCTGCTTCTAGAAAGGGAAACACTGAGATTTTTGGTTTGTCTCTGCTCTCTTGAGATGATGAAGAGACACTGATCAGTGTGGCATTGCTGTGGGAGCTGAAGTGGTAAGAATCCATCCTTTATTTCTTGACCCTTTAGGTGAACAGCCATAACTGTTCTCTATCGAGTTTTCCTTCAGAACTTTCCTGGCCCAGCCTTGGCTGTTGGGGTTTTGTTCCAAACTGGGATGAGACCACGGCGCCCCCGGAGCGGCTGCAGTGGAGTCAGCAGTGGTCGGGAGGGATCCGATGGGGTCGGGAGTCCTGGGAGGGGGACGGAGGGCTCATGCTCAGACTTTTCTATCAGATTTGCTTGACTGTTTCACTGTCCCCACAGCTACCTAAAGAAAACAGCTTCTTCTCTCTACAGATACTTTTTTAAATCAGGAGGCAAATCATTCTATTTTGTGTACCAGTCTTCTAAATGTCATCAGCAGGGTGCCGGTCTGCTGTCAACCAGTTCCTTTTAAATTACATGCAGAAATTATGGTAATTAAAATTAGAAATATGGATATAGCTAAATATATGCTTGTTAGAATTAAAGTGTGTCTGTTTTCTATGAGAGCTCCAGAGACTGTCAACAGTACATTAGATTTTGAGTCCAGCCAATTGCTCACCAGCCTAAATAGGCTGGTTAGCAGTTACCAAAATCCAATCAGGCAGAAAAGGAGGATTCTTTCTACATTCTGGAATTCTACATTCTAGATAAATTGGTTACTTCATCTTTTTTTTTTTTACTCAGCTTAGGTTGTGCAGTTCAGAATTATAAATCCAGTCCTCTCTCTCTCCCAATTTTCTTTCACTTCCTTCAGGGAGTGGTAGAGTTCCAAGGAGTCATGGACAAGAAAAAGCAAAACCTCTGCAAGAGGGAATTTCACTACTCTTCTCACTCTTGTTCCTTCAGATAATTTATAGCTGAAAAAGAGTCATCTTTTGTGTCTTTTGAGGATCAAATGGGACAGATTCAATGTAACTTTGAAAATTAAGCTGGGTGCGCTCTGTTTTCCTATCCCGCCACATCTCTTGGACCCAGAGAAATGGGAACTAAACCTCCACAGAAGAATTCCCCTTTCTTTCTCTTTTGCTTTAATCTCCTGTCCCTTTCATAGCTGAGATATTTATAGCTTCCCCACATATACTGCCAGCATGAAAGGACCCATTTTATCTTTTAAAAATGGATTTAAAAATGTCTAAGTCACTTATGAGTTACCAGTGCTTTATTGGAACAATTATATGTGAAGTATTTATAGTGCCTCAGCAGCTAATGTAGGTAACCTGGAATCCACAACCAAAGTTATGAAAGTACAGAAGAGATTTCTAACGTGGTTCCCCTGAGAAATCAGGGAAGATGAGGATCCAATGTGCTGAAACTGGTCAGGTCACCAGTCAGTCCTGGCAGAAGGACTCTGGTGATGGTGCTAAGTGAAATCAAAACCCAGGGAAGACAGTTTGCCAGCAGGGAAAGCCGGAACGAGATGCCTTTTCTTGGTTTCTCAGTTATTTGCCTGTATATACTTGGTGATTAATGAATGAAATAGTTCTTATTTTGCTGCCTCCTGTTCTTAAATGTTTCATAAAAGGTAAAAGATCCACCACTGGTGGTAGAAAGCTGCAGTCTGAGCCCACTGAGCCCCTGGAGATGCCTTTTCAGCTGAGGGCTGGGGGAGATTTTCAAAGTCGTGCAGAGAAAGTTTTCAGTGCTGAGCTCTGCCTCATGCAGATGACAGAGCCTGGTCCCCAGGGTGGCCAGTCTGGCACCATCAACGCAATAAATTCTCTCTTTAGGGGGAGAGAAAAAGTGGTGCTTTGTAATACTGAACAATTCTTTAGAGGGAAATATTGTGGGATGTTTGCTCCAGTGCCATGTAGATGAGCAAAGTGTCTCCTTGGGATAAGCATCACTATGGATTATTATATGTTTCGTAATTGCAAAAGCTCTCAGCAGCAATAAGATGCTCGCACGAGGGATTTCAATTGTCCTTTAGATAGTAAAATTGCAGAGAAAGATGCTCCACATTAAGGTGATGAATGTTAATTTGCCCCGAAGAGGAAGAGCATTTCTGTGAGCACTTCAGTCGTTTTCACCACAGACTGATTCCATCATTTTTTATTCAGTATTTTGATGGCCTGTTGGAATCAATAAGGCTGCAGCCTTAGTGGCTGGAATGGCAGCTTTCATGTAAGTTAAAAACTTTAGAGTAAAACTGCCTACAAAGACACAATTAAGCTCTGAGGGCCTGAGTCAGTGGAATCAATGGAATTTCCATTGATAAATTGACTTTTGATAGGGCTCCTAATGCATCTCATATGATGATGGCACCTTTGTTCAGATAACTTCATGGTAGAATTAGAAAAGCTCTAGGGAAGTGAAAGTAAATGCAAGTTAAAACAAAAGTTAAAGACTGTAGGAACTCTGACCAAAGATCGGAAAGATAAATTCATGGCTAGATCAGAACACAAAAACTACTCAAACTTCAAGAGAATGTTGGCCTCCAGTGGCTGAGGATCTGGACAACTTGGGATATTTCTCATACAAAAATCCAAGAGTGCAGTAAACATACTTTGTTTCAGCCTAAGAGTCCTTCAGTTCTTCAGCTGAAGGACTTCTGCCCCTGTTAGCCAGGAAACAGGCAAAGCATCTTCCTGCTGGAAAGAAATTCTCCAGCTTTGGAGCCTTCCTTCATTCCGATGTTCTTGGTACTTGGTAGCTTAATCCACCAGCTGTCACACCTGGGATTGAAGCTTACTGGTGCTCAGGTATTCTGAACCAAGTTTCCCCAAAAATCAGAATTTTGCTCTGGTCCAGTGGAGGGCTGCAATATTTCCCAAGAATAAACCCCACCTCTAAATGAAAGAGAGCAGCAGCAAACTGCTGCTGAGGCCAGGCCTAGCATTAAAGATGGAAGACAACTGGTGAAAACCAGAGAAAACTTTCCATTTCTTTCAACTAAAGATGTTCTTAGTGCGAGGTTCAGAACATACTGAGCTTCTTTAGGACTGGAAATGCAGCTAAGCCCAGTCGCGGGTTTTCGTGGTGTACGATTCCACTGCAGGCTGATTTCACTGGAGTTCCCAGCTCTTTCTTGACAGCTGTAGTTAAACTGATGAGCACATGAGGCTTACACCTGGGGAATTATGGATTAGTCTTGTTTGTGAGGAAGCAAATATAAATTACTGTGTTTATGCTACTTTTAAAATGCTTTTAATGAGGAATCATTTGCTATTCAAAATTTCAATCCATAATAATGCCATAACCCCGCTGAGCTGATTATCATGTGCCTTGTTCAGCATCATTCTTCACCTGGGAGGTGGGGGCAAGCCAGTGGTTTTAAATTCTCACGTCTGTGCTGATCCTGGACTCTTCAACCCAACGGGGCAGGACGCCCTGTGTGACTGTGTGCTGTGTTCTCTTCTGTTTTGTGTTTTAGATGGAACTGGTCTGACTCCCAGCAGGTCCCAGGAACATCCCAAGCCTCATCTCCAGTAACACGGCCTGGGCTCATCATGGCAGCAGGAGTAGCAGCGTGGTTGCCCTTCGCCAGGGCAGCTGCCATAGGATGGATGCCAGTGGCCAACTGTCCCATGCCACTGGCTCCAACGGAGAAAAATAAGAGGCAAGATGAGCTGATCATCCTCAATGTGAGTGGCAGGCGCTTCCAGACCTGGAGGACTACACTGGAGAGGTACCCGGACACTCTCCTGGGCAGCACAGAGAAGGAGTTCTTCTTCAACGAAGACACCAAGGAATACTTCTTTGACCGGGACCCCGAGGTCTTCAGGTGCATCCTCAATTTTTATAGAACTGGCAAGCTGCACTACCCCAGGTACGAGTGCATCTCTGCTTACGACGAAGAGCTCGCCTTCTACGGGATCCTCCCTGAAATCATCGGGGACTGCTGCTACGAAGAGTACAAGGACAGGAAGCGGGAGAACGCAGAGCGGCTGATGGATGACAACGACTCCGAGAACAACCAGGAGGGCTCCATGCCCTCGCTGAGCTTCCGGCAGACCATGTGGCGAGCCTTCGAGAACCCCCACACCAGCACCTTAGCCTTAGTCTTTTACTACGTCACCGGGTTCTTTATCGCCGTCTCTGTGATCACCAACGTCGTGGAAACCGTGCCCTGCGGCACCGTGCCGGGGAACAAGGAGCTGCCCTGTGGGGAGCGCTACGCGGTGGCTTTCTTTTGCCTGGACACGGCGTGCGTGATGATCTTCACCGTCGAGTACCTGTTGAGACTCTTTGCGGCGCCGAGCCGCTACCGCTTCATCCGCAGCGTGATGAGCATCATCGACGTGGTGGCCATCATGCCCTACTACATTGGCCTGGTGATGACCAACAACGAGGACGTCAGTGGAGCCTTTGTCACACTAAGGGTTTTTAGGGTTTTCAGGATTTTCAAGTTCTCTCGCCATTCCCAAGGCCTGAGAATCTTGGGCTACACTTTGAAGAGCTGTGCCTCCGAGCTTGGCTTTCTCCTCTTTTCCCTCACTATGGCAATCATCATCTTTGCAACTGTGATGTTTTATGCAGAGAAAGGGTCCTCGGCAAGCAAATTCACCAGTATTCCTGCTTCCTTTTGGTACACTATTGTAACCATGACAACACTGGGGTGAGTATTACTTTTCCTTTTCCTGAGCAGCAGGCAAGCATGTACTGGGAGCTTGACTTCAGCTCCTCCTCAGCATTTTCCTGGGTGCATGTTCGAGAAGGGGCTCGAAGTGTTGAGGGTTTGATTGTTCTTTGCCTTACAACTCCTGCAATTTGTGTGCAGTTGTATAAACCAGAAGAAGCACTTACACCCACTTGGCAAATGCTCGGCACCACGGTAAATGAGTGCAGGAGGAGCAAGGTGGTGGAGTAGCAGGTCCTGATTCATTTTTGCAGGAGGGAAAAGCTGACTCGAGTGCAAGGGGCTGGGAGAGAGAGCTCTGCTCTCTCTGACATTCACTCCAGCCATGCCGTTCACACAAAGCTGCTGATGTATCTGTTGTGTCTCGTTGCGGTGTCAGTCGTTGTTTCTTCACTTGACTTGCCAGGAACTACAGATTTGCTGAATTCAAGTGGATGTTGTGGGTCACCGTACTGAAAATACTCAGTGATGGCCAGGACATGATCTGGTTTCGACTTAATCGAGCAGGATAGGGGCTTCTTGTCTGTGTTTAGCTGTGAGTTTGAAAACTGAGTGTGCTGCAGCAGTTGCAGTAGAATTTCAAACATTACCATGGACAGGTACAAAGATAATGAAATCAAAGCAAGGGGAATGTAGCCTGGAGGGCACTTTTCCCCCTTATATTTCATTTCCGTCTTACAGATGTTGCGACTGAGATTATAGATTTGAGCTTCTGCTGCTCTGAACTAAAACCTCTGCGAGCAGAGCGGCCAAACCCTCACCCTGACAAGGTTATGTAGAGGAAAGTAGGCATTGCAGGCTGCTGCTTTGGGCGCACACAAAGCCAGGATCAAGTGCAATCTCTGCATCCCATTCGTATGGGAAATTTAGAGTTACTATGCAAAGAGGTTTCCCACTGGAGAGTTCACATAGTTTAATATTCAGAGATAGACAATTCTCCTCCTTGTAATGCAGTGACCACTTTTTCTCTAAACTGCTTTTGATTTTAAACACTACTCTGTGCCTATTATACATGAACAGGCTCACAGTAGCACTTTTAAATTATTAAAATCATAATTCAGCTGTCAGAAAGGCGCCGAATCTGGGCATATGACAACTGAAAGTCTGAATTTCTTCATTAGGTGAAATGTAGAACCTGTTTGTCATAGTCACCTAAAGATCTCTTATTCTTCCTTTTTAATATCGAAGCAAAGTTTGCAAATTTATGGCAAAAGCTGTTCCTTACCCTGGGAAGGCCAGCGCTTACTTAGAAATCAAAGCTGGGCTTTGCATCCCAGCACTGCCCCACGCTGTAGCTCAACTTCCCATGTTCTGACTGGTCCATACTGGTCTGTTCCCTGCCCATCCCACCACTGTGTCTGATCAGCTTCAGGGGGACACCTGCCTTGGGTGGCTCCTTCACGTGTCTCTGCACAAGGGGAGATGCGTGAAAATCCAGTTCTATTTTCAGATTCCTGTTTAATAATGATCACACCCATCCTTCCATGGACACAGGCCTGCACCCATTCACGCTCGTGCTGTTACATCTTTGTGACAGGAGACTTGGGGCCGAGGGGCCGTCCTGTGCTGCTTGGGAACAGCCCCAGTACGTGCAGAATGTGCTGGAGAGCAGCTGAGGCTCTGCTCCCGCCAGGGCAGTGCCTTGGTTTGCATCCCTTTCCCTCCCTTTCTGAACGCAGGGACAGACCCGAGTGCTCCCAAGGACCTCAGAGGGTTCTCAATTTGTTGTAATCACAGAAATCATAGAGGTACAAGTGCTGGAAATGAGCTGACACGGATTTAAGAAATTAGACATTTAAACATGGCCTTGTAAGGGTTCATTGGAAAGGGACCTATAAAAGGCTGTCAAAGTCTTAAAACTGAGACTTCTGGTGTTACTGATTTGGGACTTTGTAGTGGTTTGGTCATTTTAGGTCATTTCCACCTTCCTGACTCCCATCCTCCTGGAGGAGTTCACCACCCAGGGCTAACCCTCCTGGCCCCCTTCATTTCCCCAAAAGTCCTTCCAGTTCTGACAAACTGGCACTTTCAGACAATATTTCATATACATCTCTCTTCAGAAGTCATTTCAATCTGTTTGGAAGGATCTTGTTACTAATGAGAGTCCTGGCAATTCCTCCTGCACAGACGCTGCCAGAAATGCAGCCAAGGTCTCCAACGTGCTCCCTAATCCATCAGACTTCCCCTCCTCAGTGCTGGCCACTTCACTGCTTGGATTTCAGCAGCACTCAGAGCTTTTATCGAGATCTTAAATATTTCCTGCCTTTTGCCCTTAATAATTCAGCCAGCACTTAAAACAAGAAACTATGAAGCACAACAGTTTTTAACTCAAAACCATACATATATGTATATATATACGTGTATATATATATATATATATATATGTAGCTTGCTTTCACCACCAGTACGTTTAAATCCAGGTAAGTGAGGGTTTCCCTGATGCTGGAATCTCAGCATTGCTTTGACAGAGTGCCTTAGAGGAGTGATCTGGAACATGCAGGATAACTTCTTCCCTGTTACTAAGATTAGCTCCATTTGTATAAAACGAAAGTTTACTTACAGCAAACAACCAAAGCGAACAGTAGGAGACCATAAACCCTCCCCCTGTACTGTGCATCCGCTGCTCTCCCAGATTCCCAAGTATCTTTAGGATACAATCACATTTCCAGATTGTCTTGTAAAAAAAAGGCAATAAAAGTGTTTTTCTTCTTGAAGGTGAAGCCCAGCATCAATAAATAACCGCTGCTTTTGGTGGGGTTACCATGCAAATCAGTTTAGAGAAATTCGGGATGGCTTTGGGGCTCCTTAGGCAGTTAACAGCCCAGGGAGACAGGTACAGCAGCTTTTCTGGAGTGGGAAACAAAGCAAAGGAATTAAATTATACTGACCCTGCATCTCTGATCCCTCTGCTGTGCTCATCAGCCCTGGTTTAACAGAGGCTGTTTTTAATTTAACACGATTTAAATTTTGCTCAGGAGGCTTTATAATGAAAGCATTATTCTTGGGTGCATCTTAAATCAATCTGAATTACTGAAACAACTATTCAAAATTAATTCAAAATCGGCTCTCCAGTTCATGCAGAAACATTTTTCTCAAGAGGCCAACAGCTCCCATCTCCTCTCTCGTCCCTCTCGAAAGCCCCAGTGCAATGAGCTCTGCCTTTGCCAGACCCTTCCTGTGTTCTGTGGGGGGTTCTGACCCCTGGGACCCCCCGCTCGGGAATGCAAGTGCTGCCAAGAGCAGCAGAGGAGCGGTCCCTGTCCTGGCTTTCAGCTAATTCCATATGCGATCACTGGGTTTACATCTGTAGGTAAATGTGTTAATTAGAGTGAATTTGGTTCCCTTGTTACCAGTGCATTGGTTTTCATGGAATCATAGAGTGGCTGGGGTAGGAAGGAACCTTAAAGGCTACCTCATTCCAACCCTCTGCCATGGGCAGGGACACTTTCCACTAGCCCAGGTTGCTCCAAGCCCCACCCAATATTCAGTTTTATTCACTTTTAGGGAGTGATATGGATGGGGAAGCCTCAGGTTCTGCTGCTGCCCCTCGCGTGCAACACAAACACGAGACCTCTCTCACCCCACTAAACCCCACGCCACTTTTGCCCAGAGAATGTGTTTTTCTAAGCTTTTTAGAGCTGCTTTCATTTCATCTGACAGCAGCAATATGTTTCAGACTCCTAGGCAGTGTCTATGACCTGCAGCAGAGGCATCAAACTGTAGCTGTGAAACCCTGAGTGCCACATCCTCCTGCACCACTGCGGGCACGGAGAGGCTCCCAGGGCCCTGCTGGGCATCACAGGCAGGCTGCCCATGGTGCCCCAGACAGGGGAAGAGAGTCCTGGAATGGTTTGAGTGGGAAGGGACCTTAAAGCCCATCCAGTTCCACCCCTGCCCTGGGCAGGGACACCTCCCACTGTCCCAGGCTGCTCCCAGCCCCAATGTCCAGCCTGGCCTTGGACACTGCCAGGGATCCAGGGGCAGCCCCAGCTGCTCTGGGCACCCTGTGCCAGGGCCTGCCCACCCTCCCAGGGGACAGTTCCTTCCCAATATCCCATCTGACCCTGCCCTCTCACAGTGGGAAACTATTCCCCCTGTGTCCTGTCAGTCCATGCCCATGTAAAATGTCCTGCTCCAGCTCTCCTGGAGCCCCTTTAGGCACTGTAAGGTGCTATAAGGAGGGAATATTCCTGGGGGAAATTGTGATTGTCATGGGGGAATTTGAGCCATTTTTGTCAAGAAAGCAGCAGCACCACAGGCCAGGGAACAGAGGCTGGTGCTGGGTTTGGTTTGTCCTTAGGGACATACTGTGTGGTTTTCTCTTGCATAGAAAGGCTGAGCTCCCTCAGCTCAGCACCCTCGGGGTGCTCCGTGGAGAATCTCTCTGGCTGAGTGTCGCCCTCGTAATCTGCAAGAACATAATGGCTTTGAGAGCACTATCCCTCTTTCAGGTTCAGCTGCACTGGTCAATCAGTTTGAAAGACACAGCTCAGTGCACTTGGACAACACAGGCCCATCTGTATAATTCATTTAAGGAACCAGGTTAACGCTGGAAAGTCGATAAAACAGCCCTGCTGGCCTGGTTATGTCAACAGCCTGATCTGGAGAAAGAGCTGAAATTTCTTAGAGGGTTTATTAGCCGAGTGTGTAGAGAGCGGGGATTTGGGGGTAGGGTCTGGTTTGGTTCAGTTTTGCCTCTGTGGAATGTGGATCAGAGAGAACAGGAGCGAACGGGCGCCTGAGCAACCGCCCTGAAAGAAACATCAGTCTCTGTTTTGCTTATTTCTTGGGTTTTCTTTTTTCTTGGTGTTTGGTTGTGGACAGGAGTGGGGAGGGAGTGTGAGCAGTGCAGTGGCACGTGAGGGCCGTGGTGCCAAAGTGCTGCCAGCTGGGCTGAACCCTGAGCACGTTTCAGCGATTGGTGCCAGGCACCGTGAGAGCAGAGCGAGCTCTGCTCTGATTTCTGCACAGCAAAACCACTCAAGCTGATAGTAACCTTCATTCACCCTCCTTCACGCAGACTAAGAGGAGTTTGCGAAGTAAGGAAAATAATAAATCATCTCTGGAGCACTGCCATTCCCACTCCTCTGGAAAGATTGTTGTTTGGGCCAGGAATCACACTGTGCGTGTCAGGGCTTTGGGAACTGCCATTAAACTGAATCAGGAAAAACTTCTTGAATAGAAACATCACTTTGCATACTTAACATCACCAATGGGAAGAGGGATGAGATGTGGGATGTTTCCTTTGTGAAGGAAGGTGCTGGAATTTCATCACTCTCACCATTTCCCACACAGTCAGCAATTCCTATATCCATGGGCCAAAGAACTACTTGAATTTAATACACACAAGGTCCAATCAAACCATGAATTGATGGAGCTACACAAAGAGGCCATTTCCTTGAGCTTTCATTCTCTTCACTCCGGCTTCATCTTATACCAAACGTGTATCAATTCTCTCCTCCTAATGGATTTACAGATATTGTGTGCGAAATGTCTTTGTATCAGAAACTACAGATGGAACCTTTTCCCTTCACCATCTTGATATAAATCTCAGGCAAGCATCTCATTTTTGAGCTATTTGTATTCACCAGAACCCCAGAAGTATTAAGACACCTTTATTCATTTTCAGAGCAAGTGGAATTCACTGGATTTTTTTTTTTCCTCTCTTAAAAAAAAATTTTCCATCCTTGTGCTTTTCGTGGCTTTGGATATTTGTAACGATTGCACGTATGTGCAAACGCACCATTTTTAATGTGCAAGACAAAATAACTTGCCTTTAGGGTAACTCATTGTGTGAGAAGTGAATTATTTTGAATAAGGCTAAGAAATGTTGCTGACTAAAATTGTAACGTGACTGCTAAATTTACCAGTGGAAGCCTTGGCAGGGATGCATCTATAGCAACTGATTTACAGATTTTTTTCTGATCTCCTCTTTCTTTTTTTCCCCTCTTTTCTTTCTAACCTGCCTTACAGTAAGTGCCTGAGAAATACAGATTAAAGATAACATTGCATTTTCATTGGAGATGAAGGGAAGTGATTGGCGTGCTGACTGGATCTGGGCTATTTTTAGTCGCATAAAATGATAATTTCATAACAGAGCTGACCCAGTAAAAGTAATCAGTTTACAGACATCAGCTGAAAATAAGGGACAGAGTAGCCACTGTGAGTCAGAGAGCAGAGAGAGGGGAAGAGAAGTTAAAGGCCCTGCAACAAATTAGCCAAAACTAATTACGTGTCTCAGCTGATTACAGCCCATGGGAGTGGACAGGGAGAGGAGCACAGGGAGCTGCTGAGTGCCCCCAGTCTCTGCAGGAGCTTCATCCCACCAACACCCATCTTCATCCTCACAGGGACATCCAGGCCCCACATCCTTGCCCAGCCCTGCTCCCTTGGCACGGGTTTAGCATGGGGCACAAACCTGAGATAAACCCCCGCCACATTTTGATGTCAGGAAAATAACAAGAGAAGTTTTTACTGCAATTTCTTAAGGGATCTGTGCTTTCAAGATAATGAAGTGACAGGGCAAGGGGGAATGGCTTCAAAATGCAAGAGAGTAGGTTTAGATTGGATATTGGGGAGAAATGTGAGGGTGGGCAGGCCCTGGCACAGGGTGCCAGAGCAGCTGTGGCTGCCCCTGGATCCCTGGCAGTGCCCAAGGCCAGGCTGGACAGGGCTTGGAGCAGCCTGGGACAGTGGGAGGTGTCCCTGCCCATGGAGGATTAAAAACAAGATGATCTTTAAAGTCTTTTCCACCTCAAACCAATCTGTGATTCTGGGTATGGGGATACCTGTGACAAAAGCCGGCCTATGTCCAGGCTGTGTCCCAGGTGCTGTAATGGAATCACCTCATCAAGAAAAAAAAAATACAAAAAAGTGTAAGATAAACAGAGAAACTTTTCCTGAGCATGAACCAGCACCTTTCCCTGCCAGCCATCTCACACCCAGCTCGGCACCTCGGTGCTCACGGAACATTTGCCCTCTGATCCACGGAACGGGTTTGGTGTCAGGGGAAGCAATGAACCATTGGCACTGAACACAGGTTGTGGCTTCCTGCCCTTGTCCCCGGTGCCTGCAGAGCACACAGGAGCTACCCAAGCTCACTGCCAGAGGATGGGGCAGGCTTATGGTTTATTTATCTTTATCACAGCACAAGCTCCAGACGGTGATATCCGAGCGGGGCAGCCGGTGCTGGCATTGCCCATAGACAAAGTGCAGCCACAGGAGCAGGGCCAGCCCCAGGCAGCTCTCGAGGCTCAGGCAAGGCTGCTGGCAGTGATATCCCATCGTGAGCATCGCTGCTCTGTAGAAGTTGAAGAGGAAAAGAGCTGCAGTTTGGTCCTTTACCCACTGCTTCCCACTCTCGCTGCTTCACCACCCAGCACAGAATTTTTCTTCTGTCAAATCCCACCACATCCATCGTGAATTTGTTAATATTTTCCTCCAGTGAAGGCAGATGAATGTTTTTCCTACAGACCAGAAGACAGGCAGCATTCAGCCAAGCTCTGCCTTCTCCTGGACAGACAATGCTTGCAGAAACAGATTGTGTCTCTTTAACTATTTACCACTGCTACATTACAACACACTCAAGGGCTGTAATTCACCTCTTAAAGTTACAAGTAAGTGTGGAAGAGGTATTTTAAAATCAATATCTAACAGAATGCCATTGTTCCAACATTAAAACCTGCTGGGAAATTACTGGGAGGCATGTGGCAAGTCAAATCACTGCCTGCCAGAGGAGGAAACAATTCATTACTCCTTTTAAAGGTGCAAGCCTTTACTGGCTTTTCATTCTGCTTTGCAGCCTCAGAAATTACGCTGGAGCATCTGGCTCCTTCTTTCCCTCATTCTTCCCTGATTTCGCTCTTTTGTTCTGCCTTTCCATTGTGGGTTTTTCTTACTTTCCACACGGGGCCGTGCGGCGTTCGGGGCTGGCGCCGGGCGCTGCCGGGGCATTGTCCCCGCTGTAGCTCCCGATGCCGAGTGGCAGCTCTGAGGATGAATTGCCTCTCACCGCTAAAAGCATCTGCGAGGAGCAGCAGCGAAGCCGAGCCGGGCAGGCACTCAAAGCCATTTCCCGAGCCGCCCTTCCCGCTCCGCTCCGGGAGCACTGGAGCGGCTTCGCCCGGGGAAGCTGCTGCTTTCATCTCGGGCTGCCATCTGCAGCACAACTAAAACACAGATCAGCTTAACTTTTTGCCTTCAGGACTTTGCGAAATTTGGCTGATGTGCATGCCCAATAAAGGCCTTGAGGAGGATTGTTTGCCTCTAAAGAGAGGAGTCCCGCGGAATGAGGCTACGGGCCCCTGGAAGCTGAGCTGGAGCAGGGCTGCTGAGGGCTCGGTGGATCTGTGCTGTGGAGCCTCCTCATAAAAAGGTCAAATAATTCGAGTAATAAGTCTTAAACACACAGAGGGAGGCAGCTGCTGTTGCTGAATGTGCACCGCGTTGGGGTTTGCTGAACACCCTGGCACCCCCGAAGCTCCCCAGCCTCGCCCAGTCTGCTGGGGTCACTTTGAACAGCTCCTGGTAGCCCAATCACACATCCCCGGCACTGCGAAGAGCCCCTTGCAGTATTCCTGGTGTCCGTGTGACTCCCCTTTGCCATCGAAAAGTCACAAACTGCTGCTGTTTTTCTCATCCTGCCTGTAGACACAGGGTTCCACATCAGATGTGAAAACAGCAGATGATAAAATCTTGAGTCACTTTCAGCCTTTAATATGCAAATATGCAGCCTTGATAACAAGATTGCACCCCAGCACCAGGCAGCCCTTTTTTTCCTTTTTTATGCTAAGGAAAACACTTCTTACTATCATTTAGTTTTGCTTGTATCTCATGTAGTTAGAATCATGGAATCCCAGAAGGGTTTGGGTTGGAAAATCTCCTCCATTCCCACCCCCTCCAATGGGCAGGGACACCTTCCACTATCCCAGAGCCCCATCCAACCTGGCCTTGGCACTTCCAGGGATGGGGCCACAATCCTCAATTCCATGTCTGTTCGCTCCACGTGCACTTCTGGGGTGTAATTTGGAGACAACACATGCACATTTTTCTCTGTATTTGTATGATCTGGAGCACAAGGGAGCCATCCTCCTCAAATATTAATTACAGTCACTGTGGTAAGAACAAAAATAGCATTTTATTTTTCAATGGAAAAGGATTGTGCAAGCCAGCTCTTCTCACAACCTGGGCAGAAGTAAGCTGTCTTCAAAGGGAAAGCTAAAGTGAGAGAAAGCTGCTCTGAGCTGCTTTCTCCTGAGTCCATCTACTTTGGGGTCTTAGTTTGGACCAGGAATGTTCCGTGGAAGCAAACCCAGCCCTCCTGTCCCCGCTGCAGTTTGGCTCCCAGTGCAGAGCATGAGGACCGATCCCTCCTGGATGAAATACCCCTGGAAGAGGCACTCCAAGAACACTTGATGTGCTCTTACTGCCGATGGGCTTTCAAGCACTGAGCAGAACAGGTCTGGCCTCCAATGAATACTCCCCAGGTGTGTGCAGGGGACGCCCAGAACTCTGCTCCAGCTCCTGCTGACCTGCACCGCCTGACAGTGCAGGTATAAACTTATCCTTTCCCTACCATTGAGCTCAAAACTCATTCTCAATTATAATCCTGTTTTAGTCGGGCTTTTTTGATGTTTACATCATTTCTTGGGCTTTGTCATCAATATTAATGTGGGAAAAGCTCCACTTGCTTCTTTCTGCCTCTCGTGAGGGAAGATGGGAACAGGCTCTGACACCTCCGTTACTCCACTGCATCAGAGCCTTTTTCTAGTAGTCAGCGTCTGAAATGAGTAGAAACAGCACCTAAATTTACCACTTTGAGCACGAATCAATGAAGCATTATTGCCAACACATTCTTCACTGTCACACATCTCAGTTGTGCTGCTGGTTCAGGAAGATTTAAAACCCCGTCTCCCACCCAGCTTTACATCTGAGATACCCTTTTTACCAATCTCGCTCTCTTATCTCTGCATAATTAACCAAAATATGAAATTCCTAGCTTCTGCCATGCCTGTGTGTGCTTCAGAACTTCCCCCAAGACCACAGGATTGTGTGCAGATGGGCAATCACGGGCAGCTCGCAGGAGGCAATCACAACTTTTACTTGGTGCCTCTTTCGTTTTCCTGCCTACTTACATCTGCCCAACCGTCTGTTCATCAATCCTGGGAGCATCCATCACGGAATAGGATGAGTCCTACTGAGTCAGACACTCTGCTTCAGTTCATGAAATGAGCTGGCAAGATATTCTAGCCCTGGCACACTCGATGCAGAAGATTTCAGCCCTCTTAGATGTTTTTCTGCTAGAGAGGAATAGCAGGCCAGATTAAATAATAGAAACAGTCATTCAGCAAAGCAGCCATTGAATGAAAACATGGGAAATGGATGATATTAGGTAAAAGTCATCCCTCTAGCTAAGGGTCAGGACGAGTAGTAAGCTGAGCTGAAGGGACACAAGATTTTGGGCTGGAGAGGGCTGAGCAGGATGAATTCCACCACTAATGAGCTTAGCGAATAAGCTCATTATCTAATGAGCTCTACTGAACAAGCTTGAATTCCTGCCTGGGGAAAGCCCTGCTACAGATCAAACATAGGTAAACAGCTCCATCAGTTTACACACAGACAGGCATCTGAAGCACAGCAGCAAACTCAGGGTCATTGGCTGAGCCCTTCCCGAAGGTGTGGATGTCAGGAAGGATCAGAAAAGCGGCAAAGAGCAGAGGCTCTTTTCCAGTTCTGTCCTTTCTGCTCCAACTGGGACACGAACGAGGATGCACGGACACGACTCGTCACCACACCCGTGGCCTGGTAACTTTCCTTCACCATTTACATCAGGCTGCTCCACCCTGCTCCTAAGACACTGCAGAGCTGGACTAGGAAACCTCCAAAGGACCAAGACTGTAACCAAAAATGCTCCCGAAATGCTTCATCTCTGTGAATCTCCATCTAAAACCCCAGCCTTGCTTTGGTGACTGGGGAGATCTGCCAGAGCAGATGCCAATTCCGAGGGTTTGGAAAAGGCCCAAAGGAAATCTCACATCCACACTGCCTCGTGGACAATTTATTGCCCAGAAAGGCAGAGAGGAGTCTTGGAGTGCCTGTAAGGAATGGCCCATCATCCCCACAGGCTGCTTAGTGCAGTTTTCAGTTCTCATGACTTGGAAGTGAAAAGGGAAAATGGGATTTCAGAAAAGGAGAAGGGATCTACAGATGAAATCTTCATTTTGACTTCACATAGCATCATTTGCATTTATTTTTACCATTTCTTCTTAGATTTTCAGCACATACTGAAATATTGTCTAAAGCATTCGTTTCCTGTAGTTGTGCCACTCCAAAACCTTGGCACTGTCCATCATTTGTCTGTTACCATCTGAGCAGGGCTAAAAAATGTTGGAAGAGGAAAAGGGAAGGAAAATACATGAGCTTTCCAGTAAAATATAATGGCTAGGTTCGTGGGAGAAAAAGATTTTGAGTAGAATATGGGTGTTCAGTGTTTAAAAATATATATCTTTAAAGCTCTGCACGCATGCCCTGAAGTGCACAGCCCAGGGTAAACAAACGCAGGCAGCTCCTTGTACGTGTCAGGATATATTCACATGATTGCAGCAGGAGAGTCTGGCACCAAATGTACTGTGAACCGAAAATGAATTTCAGCAGCTTTTATGATTCATGTTTTGTCAGAAACAAAGGCTGTGGCTGGAGCTGCTTGTGTGCCGTGTCCAGCGGTGCCAGCAGCACAAACCCTGCATGCAGGAAAGGCTGTGGCTGTGTGTCCTTCCAGGGGGGTTCTGGCAGCTTGGACACCCCCTTGGAATGTCATCTGTGAACTCATTTCTGCTGGTGCTGCCCACTCTGGTCCCAAGGTGCAGGGGAGTCACTCTGTGACAGCCATGAGTCACAGCAGGGAAAACAAGTGCTGCTGGCAGGGAAACTGCCTTGGAATAGGCCAGGGTGGGGCCTGGGAGACACTTTATGCACTGGTTTTATGGGAAAGCCGTCATGGCAGGAGATGCCTCCTGGGGCAGGTCCTCTCAGAGCCCCATCTCATCATTCCTGTTTGCCAGGGCTTCCCTGGGGCCCCGGGGAGGTGCTGATCCCCAGCTCCCTGTGTCAGCTGCACTCCCGTTAAGGCGCTTAAGAAAACTGTTGGATAGAATTTCTGTGCCATTAATAACTGCTTCCCTAGCAATAGCAAAACAGAGTGGGCAGCCAGCACATCCACCACCTATGGCACGTGACTGTACAGTTAATTAAATCCACCCGTTAAATCACCACAAACTGAGAGAAAGGGCATTTATCTGAACATGCCTGGATGCCGAGTGCTTTGTTTGCAAGGTGAAATACTCAGGATGAAAACAATTGGTGGCTAAAAGCAAGTCAGACAAGGATTTCACAGAATCACAGAATATCCTAAGCTGGAAGGGACCCATGAGGAGCATCAAGTCCAACTCGTGGCCCTGCACCCACGGCAGGAGGGCCAGAATGAGAGGAGCTTTTAAGATCCCTTCCAACCCAAACCGTTCCATGATTCTGTGAATTCCCAGCCCTCTGGAATTAATCAGGTAAACGTGCACAGTCAGCTGTCCCTCTCATCCACGCTTGGGTTGCTGCAGTTACAATTCTGCTGCCAGCCAGGCTCTGTCCCCAGCACACAGCTCAGAGTGGCCCAGAGAGAGAAGGGGACATGGTCACCCAGCGAGTGGGACAGGAACCAGCTCCAGTGGCTTCCTTCCAAACGTGTGTGCAATCTAAACAAAACATCAAAGAACTCCACCTCCTCTCACAGATAAAAGGAGAGAATGGTGAAAAAAATCACAGAGCATTTTAGACGGCAGAATGAAAGACGTTCCACAGGTCTGGGTTTTCCGGCTTTGTAGGGAACATGATTTAGCAAAATGCAAACAGGAGTTGTTTCTCTCCCAGACGTTGATTTATTATTTAATACAGAAATACTATAAATAGCAAATCTGCAGAATCATCCAGCCAAGGAAGGGAGGGATGCATGTGCAGAGCCCCACACATCTCAGCAGGCTGTGCCAGAAGGTTGTCAGGCGGCGCAGCCGGGGCTGTTCCACACCTGCCATGAGCTCCCAGCGATTTCTGTCACTGCGCTGCCCTTTCCTCAGATTCAACTTCACCCATGAATTATTGGTTTTAACAGATTATAGTTACACTTCTAGCCAGAAGGGAAGCCAGTTCATCTGTGCACCAGGCTGTGTTTTAAGTCAGACTCTGCCATGGCCCAGGCAGTTGGGCATTCCTCAATATTTTACCCAGTGACTTATTCAAGTGGAATAGATGCACTCTGTGACAAGTGCTGCCACAAAGGATGGAAACTGCTAAATAACAGCAAAATCAGCTCATTTAAGCTACAGTATAATGTAAGGTTTGGGCTTTTACTATATAATCCATTTTAAAGTACTCTTAGATATGTTGCTCTATGGTAAAATTGGATTTTTAGCAAAAATATAGCCCAAATGCTCAGCATAACAAACTGTAATCACAGCAGTCAGTTTGCCATCGAAGCTGCAATGCATCCTCTAGATCTTTTTTTTCCACTTATCTTTTGAATGCAATTTTCTGTCCCACTCTGTTGAAGACCAGGCTAAATCAATGAAATAAAAATAGTGTTGTAATATTATATCCTGTGGCTAAAGACTAACATTGCCTCTAGTCAGGAGCTGTAAAAGTGATAAACCCAAACCAGATTTCATGGAACTCTGCAGGTCTTTGAGTGTCTTTCTCTCTGCTTGTCAGAGGAACAAGGCACTGAACCCCTTTGACACCACCCCTGACTTTCAGTTGTTCCAGATCCCTTGTCCACAAAAAAAACCCCACCTTTATCAAGAGCACCACATCTTCAGGTACAGAATAGTGATTTCAAGGCTTTTAAATCACATTTGCATCCATTTCAGAAGAGCTTCTTGGTTTTCTTAAATAATCTGACCTTTCACAGGACAGAGCATCTGCCTTCCCTCAGCTGCCAACCTGTTCACACACAGGGCGAGGTGTCCCAGGCCCAGGTGAACGGACAACAGGCACTTAAAAATAGGGATTAATACCAACTATTAATATGCAATCCTGAAGTCCCATGAGCAGGGTGAGTGTATCCATGACCCTACAGGGATTTGCTTGGGAGTAAATCAGATTGAGAGGATATGAATAGGCTTCTTGAGGATTATGTGTAAGATGTGAAAAGCAACCGCACCACCAGATATGGTAAAACATAACCATAAAACAAAGCACTGAAGGCCTGAAGGATTTGGCATTGAAGCACAGGGATTTTTAAATTTCAGATATGGTAGAAAGGTATATCCTTCTTGCAAACAACCCTCCAGTACTGAGTGGTAGGAAAAACCCACAGATCTGAGGAAAGACACAGCAGAGGGACAGGTCTCCTCTGCCCAGCACATCTTTTCCAAATTCTTTTTCTTTCTTGGTATTCAAACTTGTACATAATTCAAGAGGAGCTCATTATGTGCTGCTAGAACAGGGGAAACAACAGGGCTGGGCCTGTGTATGTTTTGCTTGTCATTCATTTCTGAAAAGTATCACGTGTGGGGACTTTACAACGAAATCATCATCATTTCTTAGTACAGAGACAAAAAGTTGCTCCTGATGTGCTGATACACTCCAAGTTTGATCTGGGACTGGTCAGCCCTCAAGAGGAATTCAGCCCTTCTTGGAGGCCCCTGTGCTGGGCAGGTCCTATCTGGGCTGACGTGACTGGAACGGGCTGAATCCTGCTCTGAGGAGACACCTGGAGCACGTCACACCCCACAAGGAGCCATAGCAAAGGAAGCCTAAATTTGCAGAGATTTGGCTGATGAAGAGATTGCATTCAGCTGTCAGGGAAAGGCCTTTTCCTTCTCCCCGCATGCCCCCCGCGGTCACAGATCACTCACAGCAGCGTGGCAGGAGGGTTCTCTGAACCGAAGGGGTTTTGGCTTTTTGCCCACCGTGAGTAATGGGCTTTGTCAGGAATGATCTATTTAAAAACCAAGCACTGCCCAGGGTTGTCTTTCAGACAGACACAACCATTCTCGAGGCACCACTGCGAGCACCCAGCGAGGCCCTGGGCCCACGCAGAGGTGACCAGGGCTGCCCTCGGCTTGTGGCCACCACCACGGACACGGATCCTCGTGGCCACCCCTGCACACTCCCACACTGCATCAGCATTCCCAGGGACACGGGGAAAGGGAACACAGTGAGAGCACAAGAGGTTAAGGATAAATTGCGTATTTCCTTCCCCAGATCCTGTCACTACAGGGAGAGCATCTCTCCTGCTCACTCCTCATCCGTCCTGTCCTCAGCTCAGGAATGGGAGCTGCCCAGCAGGGCAGCACAGCTCAAAACCACTTTTCTTCTGTCCCACTCTGGTGTTCGTGCCACTGCAAGCTCAGGGGGTTAATTCCTAAGCCTAAAAGACTCTTTTTTAGGGAGTTAGGGAGAAAAGAGCTGCTACAGAAAGAAAAGAGCTTCCAAGGGCTGGGCATTTCTGCTGCCTCTCCTGCTGCTTCTTTTCATGATATGCATCCTCCCAAAGTGTCATTTTTTCCCTCCAAGCCACGCAGTGATTTTGTGGCTCTGTTTTGGGACTGGTTTAGAGGGGAAGTGCCGGTGCTGAGCATGGTGGGGGACCTGAGCACAGAGCTGCCTCCAGCAGCTGCCAGGGCTGTGACGTGGGACAGCTCCGCGGCCACAGCCGCTGTCGGAGGCGATTTCAGGGACGTGAGATGATTTCAGAGACTGATGTTCTCCCAGCTCACTATTGACACATGGAATGGGTAAATGAGATTTGCTTTGGCATCTCATTCACTTCTCAATCCATCTTCTCTAGTACTTTTCTCCCCTCCAGCTGCACATGGAAAGGTCAATCAGTTTAATTACAGATGTGAGACACGTCAGCACCATTTGCAACCCAAAGTGTGCTCATGCAGCTGCCACTCTTGCACACTCCTACTGACTTTTGCACCAGATATAATAGCAACAGGTTCCTTTGCAGTCAAGAAACCTCTCCACGTATCACTGGACTGATAACAAAAGGAATAAATAACTCAGGAGAAGTGAATTTTAATGACATTTCTGTACCAAGTCTGTCAGAGTACACTACAACCATTTATTCAAGTTCACTGCCTCCCCAGATAAACACTGACATCTCTATTTTGCAGGTGTAAAATCCAAGTCAGAGAAAGACTGAACTTCTACACAACCCACACAATAAAGAATTCCCTGCAGCCGCTTTGGGGCACATTTCTCAGTGGAGCAGGGGAACCTGTGCACTCCCTCAGCCCAGCACCTCCTCCAGAACCACGGCCTGAGGCAGCTTTGATCAAATCATCCTCTGTTTCTATAAAGACCTTGATGTCCACAGAAGGTGACCAGAACAGGTCACCTCCTGCAGACAGGCAAGGGGTGGCACTGAGATTTTCTGATGTGTGCTCAGAGTCAGTCTGGCACCTTTCCACCTGTAATTTTCTTGCTCATTACCAGAACATCTGTAAATTCTGCTGCCCAGGTGGGTCGTTTTGACACCGCTCATTTCAGTTCTGTTCCCCCACATTCACGACCCTTTGAAGAGCAGAGGCACAAATCCATTAAGGAGCTGTTTATTAAGGACAACTGAGACTGGTGTGTTGTTTCTATCCCTTTAGAGAAATCCACAAAGTTCTACAGGGGTCAAAACAAACACACAAATTCATGAACAGCAGCTGCCTCAGCCTTCCGAAAGGACTTTGTAGCATTCCAGGAACTCGCACTGCAGTATAAACTTCACTTTGAAATAAAGGACACTTTGTGATTTTTAATTGCCTCCTAACCTTTCATTAATTGGGCTTTATGCAGTGAGCAACATCACAATAATAGGTCTGCACCCTCTGTGCAGAATGCAAATGGGCCACAATGAGGGGAGAGCACCTGACTATGCCAAGCCCCAGCCACAGCAGGAGCTCATGGTCTCACCCACCACAACAGAGACTTCCTAATTATCCAGTGGCCTTTGTTTCACTGGAATTGCTTTCAAAACAAGCAACATCTGAAGAGCATTCCCGACACACCACAGATTTTGGCATTTGCTCATTGGAGAGGCACAGAACAGCTCTACAAAGTGATGTCTTTCGGCAGCTCTGAAAAGTCACATTTGAAATTTATTTCCATAATAATGAGTCTAGTGAACAATTTTGTCAGAAAGATTTATTTGCATACCTCACATTTATATTTTCACGTAATTTCTGAACTTCCCATAAACAACAGGCTCTGTGGTAATAAAAGCAATAATCCCAAGGGCAGGAACTTTGTTTATGGCCTCGGCTCCATCTGTGCCACGACACCCGAGGGGCCGATCCTGCAGGAGCTCAGCACAGCCCCGGCCGTGTCTGGAGCTCACCTGCCAGAGCTCCGGGAGCATTTGGACAACGCTCCCAGGCACAGGGTGGGATTGTTGGGGTGTCTGTGTAAGGCCAGGAGTGGGACTTGGGTGATCCTTGTGGGTTCCTTCAGCTCAGGACATTCTGTGACTCTATTCTCTGATTCCATGAACCCCAGCTATAGGAACACAATTCCTCTTCCTTCCTGGCCATCTCATCCTGCTCCTTCCCGTGCCTCCAGCTGTTTGCTGGAGCTCCTTGGGATTGGGAGCCCCTTGGGATCGGGAGCCCCGGGACCCTGCCAGCCCCACCAACCCCCTGCTCTGCAGAGGGACTGCGGGAAAACCCAGTCCCTGAGCATGTCCTGGGCACAGCAGCAGATTCAGCTCGTGAATTTTAAGGGTGAGGGTCCCAAAGGCTCCAGGAGAGCCCCCGTGAGGCTCCCCACAAGGGGCTCTGGGCGGTGGGAGGGCTCTGGCTCCAAGAGCAGCCAGAGCACCTGAGACCTCTCCCTCCTCTCCCTGCA
The DNA here is from genome assembly GCF_017639235.1 of Corvus kubaryi. Taxonomy (NCBI): domain Eukaryota; kingdom Metazoa; phylum Chordata; class Aves; order Passeriformes; family Corvidae; genus Corvus; species Corvus kubaryi. The sequence goes on along the minus strand of NW_024582078.1, from coordinate 4,166,435 downwards.
GTGCTTGGCTGGAAACATTTCCCAGCAGATACTTGGTGTCTCTTGGGGCTTACAGTGCCGTTTGTTCTAATTCTTGTTGACATTTCATTTCACACGCTATTAAATGACCCCCTTCAGAAGGATGAAACAGAAATTTGCTTTAGAAGAGGGAAAAAAATAATGCGTGCTTTAGGACAAAACAAGCTCCTGATTTATTTTCCTGATAAAGTTAACACATCTGGTGCAAAGCAGCCAGCCAGCCTTACCCAGTGCTGCTGTGGTGGCCATAATTCTGTATTTGGGAACTGTGGCAGCGAAGTCTCTAATGGCACAGCACACGCTTCTGTGATTATTGTCATTTTCACACCATCAAACTGTTCCTACCCAAACTAATGTCTCCCTTTGTTTGTGAGCAGGGTTGCAAAGCTCTCTGCAAATAGCCGGGTTCGTACCTGCAATTACACCAGGCTGGGTAATGGAAGGACAAGTGTGAGGGAACTCCTATGAATCATTTTTTATGTGAGCGATTCACCAGTGACACGTTCTATCAATCACTGCTCTGCGGGGTCTGTGGGGTGAGCAGATCTCCTGACACTTTTTATACCCTGCTTTGAGCACTATAAAATGACCTCAGGAGATGGAACGAGGCACTAAAGGTGACTGGGAATCTCTTCATGGGGCAAGGACGGAGAGTTAGTGGGGTCCTGGCAGTCTGGGGACACGTGGGGACAATGGCTCCGAGAGCACCACGGTCAGAAAATGCCACGAACTGATGTGAACAGAGCTGGAAAATGCAGTGAGAAGGGCTCCTACAGAAACACAGCTTCCTCTGGCTTTCCATGGGCTTTAGCTCCCAACGTGCTACGTTTATCTTTTATGGTGATTAAAGCTCAGCAAAGTCATTAATACTGAGACTTCCCTCACTATATCACGTTCAGAAATAGTCTTTTTTGCTTGCTTAAAGAAAACAACCCGCTTTTCCCCTCCCAAACCGGCTTTCCTGGGGGCAGTGCAATACTGAAAGTGTTGCGAAGGAGACCATTTGTTTACGGCCAATCAACAATTTAATGAGTGCTGGAAAAATACAATTTATGGGGATAAACAAAGACCATTATTGGCAGAAATCCCACAAGATCATGATGGGATGCACTGAAGCAGCTGGCAGGGAATGTCCCACAGCATCGGCCTGGGGGCTGCAAATGTGGGGTTGGGGGTGGTGCTGTCCCCACCCACAGCTGGGCAGAGGGACAAAAGGACAGGGGCAGCCCGACTGACCAGGCTGGACTCTCCCTCCTCCAGCTGCCAAAAACCCCTAAAAATTAACCTTGGGAAAACTTCTTTTGAAAAATGGAGGAATTTTGAGGACGATGTGAACTTCGGCTTTCTCAATTTTTAAACTAGGATTATGTCATATAACATTCTTAAAGATATTCCCCAAGGCCAGTCACTTTTACAGTGAATAATATCTAATCACCCATTTCTTCCCATATAATATACTACTGCCTTCTAAATTTGCCAATCTAATTAGCCCTTTCCCCTAACACTCAGTATGATTAAATCTGTATTAAAACTTTCTGTGCAGCACAAGAGCAGACACACCTGAGCATTTTCTAAATTTAGCAGAGGACAATATTTAATGGGTTATTTTTAATGGATGCTGGAATTGCTGCATAAATGAATTCTGATTTGAATTTCTTCAGCCTCCTTATTTTTTCCTCAACTCCCTCAAATTGTGTATCAAGCAGATTAGAAAGAAAAATGGAGAAACCTACCTGGAGCCATCTATCAAGGATCTTTCAGAACTAAATTAACAATGAGCACTTTATGCAAAAAGAGGAGGAAAAAACTGGGTTTCTTTATACTTCAGCTTCATCATTTTCTGAGATGTGTCAGACCAGGGACATTTGGACTCATCTCGCGGTTCCCATGTGTTTTAAACAGGGACAACTTAAGGGCTGGAAGCAATTCCTGAGGATTTTCATTACTTGCACATAACTTTGATCTGAATTTTAGGAAGATTTGCAAGAAGTTGGGGTGGTCAGAAAGCCTGTTTGTGTGTTGTGGAGCAATGACCTGGTCCCTAAAGCCCCATGCTCAGGAGGTGGAGCTCAGGGATCACCCGAGGGCTGCAGGAGCACAGGGCAAGAGAAGCATTGCAAATGCTCCCCCAAGAACAGCAGCGGCTCGGGGCTGGCTCCTGAGCTTAGCAGCGATTTTAAATTGTTCGGGCAAAGCAGGAAGGATGGGAGACCTGACAACATCAGCTCCAAGGAAAAAAAAGGCTGAAAATCTGTAATGGGATCTCTTCCAAATCCTTTCACTGCCATTCCTCAGGCAGGTAGCTGGGAAACCATCCCGTGCTGCCTTCAGAGAACTCCACAAAAGCCTTTGTGTGTCTCTAATGGGAATATTTTGTGTTGCCAGTGCAGGAATTTATCTGAATCGTGTTGTGAGGGTTGAAAGTCGGCTCTTGGCCCATTTAACTCCACAGCCCCTCTTCCCCTGGAGTCCCCTGGCAGAAGGATGAGCAGATAACCAGTGCATCTTCATAAGGACAAAGCATCCCCAGCAGGAGACAATGAGGTTGTTTCTCACGAGGATTTGAATGACTACAATTACCCAGTCCCATTCAGGGGAGGGTGAGGTTTGGGATTACTTTGGAGCGATCAATTGTGCCTGATTGGTCATATTCAATAAAACGAGATGGAAGAATCTATTTTTGTTCCCTTCAGGCAATACAAGCTCAAGGCTTGTAAAATCTCTGTGCCCCTTCAGGGCTGTCAATTGAACAAAGCCAAGGCACGAGCTGGAGAGAGGAGAAACCAGTGCTGGGAGTATTTCAGCTGCCTGTTCCTGAGAGAGCAGTTTGTCCTCACTGAATTCCAGGGCTGTCCCAGGCAGGTCGGTGCTGGCACCTCCCTCTGCAGGTGAGGAAATCGAGGCACAGTGGGAAGGGGTCTGGGAGTGGGAATCATTTCTGCTCCTCTTCTAAAGTCAAAGGCAAAGATGCTCCAGGCCAGGCCGGACGGGGCTTGGAGCAGCCTGGGACAGTGGGAGGTGTTCCTGCCCAGGGCAGGGGTGGCACTGGACGGGCTTTGAGGTCCCTCCCAACCCATCCCATGACCCTGGGGCTGTCTGGCCAAAGGATGGATCCATTCCCAAAGTGCAAGCGAGACCCAGCCAAGCTCAAGTTTGACCTCCAGACAAATGAAGTTCTCAGGACCAATTAAAATGCACTTTTTCTTTCTCTTCTCTCTGCTGGTCAGTAAGATAAACACAGGCCAGAGGAACACAAAGAGCACTGTACACTCTGGGCTCTCAAAGATGCTTTACAGCATTAGACAGCAAACACAAAAGCTGAGCTGATGATTTTTATTTCTGGGTATATGTGTGTCCCTCTGGTGCTATTTTTGGCATGAAGAAAAGAAATATGTTTCTGCCTAAACATTTCAGAATGGCCAGAGGACTTAAAGCAGGTCCTCATTAAAAGATTTTTAATCCTGTGTCTGGAAGGCATGCAGAAAAATGGGTATGACTCAAAAAACTACAATACATTAATTTTTAAAAATTAATCCACCCCTGTTTAGCCAGACCACCAACTTACATTTAATTTGAAGCACAGATATGAATTCAGACTGGTTTAAAATTCTACCCTGAATAGAAACTCTTTGCTGATTTCAGGCCATAGCTATGATCTTACTCTTATCTCCAGGACTTGTTGCTGACTTTTGGAACTCCACCAAATCTCTGGACCTCTTCCTGGCTCAAAACTTATTAAAATTCCTAAAAGTTTTCCCTAAGAAAATATTATTTCCACCTCTGATCAAAATCCTAACATCCTAACCTGAACACCCTGTGAAACTCAGCCCAGACAATACTTTCAGGTGTGTTTCTTCATTAGCCCTAAAATCTCTTTTGGGGAGGTAGGAGAGTTGTTCTTTTGGCGTGGAACACGGAATTCTGGAAGCTGTGGTTGCTCCGCTCATGAGAACGAGGTGCCAGCTCTCTCCATGCTGGGTCCACCAGGCACTTCAGCACTCGGCGGGCATTTAAACCCTGCTGCCCTCAGCAGAGCCCCTCCCCACGCAGGCTGTGGGACAGACGGCTCAGCACCAGCTCTGCCCAGCTCTGGCTCCAGCTCAGCCCTGCCCGGTCCCTGCCCAAGGCATCGCCGCAGCCTCCCCCAGGAGCCAGGCAGAGGAAGCTGCTCGCAGTAATATCGTGCCCTCCCCAAGGAAATCAAAGTGCTCTTGTTGGAGCCAGTTTCTGCAATGGAGAATGAGAGGTGTTGCATTATCAGTGAAGTATAAGATATTGTGATATACGGCTGTGCTTTTGCAGCTCCTGCCCAAGCTGAAGCTCTCTCTTAGCTCAGGGTAACCTCCCAGTCTGCTCCTACGTTTGCTTCGCAAAGAAAAGGAGGACATAAAAAAAATAACGAAAAAGGCACTTTTCCCCCTTTACTTAAGCATCACCTGAAGGTTTAAATGTAGTAATTAAAAGTCCCTCTATGCTTCTGCATGAATTTTTAAATACAGTCATTAAAAATAAAATAAACTCTTAGCATGATCTGCCTTACATAACTTCCTCCACAATTTAAAAATAACTTGTACAACTTTCTAGTACTCAGTGTGCATCAGAGCAATTAGAGAGAGGCAAGTAACGCCGAGCTCCCCCCAGCCCTCACCCAGATCTGCCTTCACCAGAGCTTCACCCTTGGAGAACAGGATCCCACAGGGAAGGGTGGGGCAGATTTCTGGGAGAGACCCAAACCCCAGGCCAGAAGTCCCCCCTGGCCCCAGCTGGGCACACGGAGCTGCGGTTGCTCCTGGCGAGGAGGCAGCTGCAGCTGCACATCTGGACTGTGGGATTCCCTCCCTTCCTGCGAGTGCGTGGCGGGCTGGAAAGAGCTGCTTCTGTCTGGGGCTGAAAGCAGCAGAGCTCTGCATCACAGCCAGGCTCCTGCCCAACTGAGTTACCAGGGAACCCTAAATCTTGTGTTATTCTGGTCCAACAGATATTAAAGTCAGGGGGAAAGCTCATTAAAACCCCAAGGTTTTTTTAATGGAGCTCTGTGTTTGTGCTGGAATCATACAACTCATTAATCGCATTCTGTAAAACCTCCCTGCCTCGACCCATCCAGCTCTGAATCCTCTGCTCTGAACCAGGGCAGGACAGAGTCTGAAGGCTCTTCTGCTCCAGATAAAGTTCCTGAGAAATTCTCAGGAGCAGCCAAAAAGTTAGAAGCCACTAAGAATTGCAGAGTGGAAAGGAATGACCATGTGAGAATGATAAATGCGTTGGAAAATAAGGAGAGCAAGGATATAGATCAACACAGGTCCATAAATCATGGCTCACATGATGAATTTGTTATGCCAGCTCTGCCTGTTGAACTGTTAAAGCAATGCTAAAATATGATTGAGGCACAAGTGAGAAACTCTAGGCAAGTCTCCCAGGCCTTCATCCCTGTAAATTATTACAGCTGTACTCACCTAAGTTTACATTAAATTAGGATACAGCCAGCTTTAGCTACAGAGAGAATTATTACTGAGCATCCATCAGGCAGAGCATCATTAGGGAGTAGGGCACGCAGTCATTCTCGATTTCCCAGCTGTATTCCACCCCAAGATTATCCACTCCTTCGAGCTTTCTTCTCCTAAACATTCACACACCTGCCTTGGGCGTGCAAGAGAAATCCAGGTGAGCTTCACCTGGAGCTGAAAGGAACACCGGGGCAGGAGCAGGGACCAGCCCCCAGTGGGCACAGAGCGGGGCAGGGCAGAGGAAAGGGCTGGGGACCTTGAGGTCCCCCAGGGGAGGAACAGCATCCCTGGGCAGCCCCAGCCCTGCTCCTGCTGCTGGAGGGGACTCCAGGGATGTTTCCCCCGAGGCTGCCGGGCTGGCTGCTGTCCCCAGGCCAGTTTGCTGTGTCACTGCACGGCTATTTATAGACTCACGGTTGTATCCAGGGAACTGGGGGATGTTGACTAGTATTCGTCTATGAATAAAACATGGCTATTTTCCTGGCTGGAGGAGCTGCTTTAATGTTTCACTCTCTGACCAGACTCGGCTGCTGAGGCAGTTACTTGTGCTTCAGTCACAAAGTGGGATTTGAGACCTGGACTGAGAGAAAACCTCACAGAAAACAAACACGTTTGTCAGGCAGCATCAGGCCTGGCAGACACTGCATTGTTGTAGATTTAAGTCAGGGATTAGGAAGGAATTCTTGGCTGTGAGGGTGGGCAGGCCCTGGCACAGGGTGCCCAGAGCAGCTGGGGCTGCCCTTGGATCCCTGGAAGTGTCCCAGGCCAGGTTGGACACTGGGGCTGGGAGCAGCCTGGGACAGTGGGAGGTGCCCCTGCCCATGGCAGGGGTGGGATGAGCTGAGCTTTAAGGTCCCACCAGCCCCAAACCAGTCTGGGATTCTACAGAGTTAAGGGCATTCTAGAGAGTTAAGGGCATTAAACCAATTGTTAATCACCTACACCAGCTCCATGGGCAGGCAGAGAGAACAAGCAGGAGATTCACCAGCCTGGGCACAGCATCTCCTTTTGCTGATCAGTACAAACACGTATCCTGTTACCTGCAAAGTTCCACGTCTGACCCAATCTCTCTCTCTTTCCTGTCAAAAATTAATGCCAAGTTTCCTACAGTGACACCTGAGATGTGAAAAGGCAAAAGGAAGGTCAATTTGGTGGCTGTATTTCTCCATACAGCTTTGAAGTAGGTCAGGTAATATAGGACTTGGCATCACTCTCAAAGTAATCATAACTAGAATTAAATTTAGATTTCAATAATGAAGGCACTTGAAAAAGTCAAAACTCCAGGCCTGTTATTGTGGCCCCCCTTTCCTTCCTGCAGGAGTCACCCCACGGCTCCAGAGCTCCCTCAAAGGACCAGTAACACACAGACTGTGCCAATGCACCCAGGAGAGTCTTTAACATTTTGCCAGTATTTTTGTCAGCTTCCCTGGACAAATTGTCCCGTGGGTATGCAGAACACTTTCATGGCAACTTTCACTGTCAAATTTCAGTTTATTTATAACAAACATAACCTTACAAGTGCCTTTGCCAGATGAATAAACAACAGCAGCCTCTGCTGCTGCAGCTTGGGGAGGGAGAGAACTGCCCAGCTCTGCTCCAGAGTGACACAACCAACCCAGAGAAAGCTCAGGTTCTCCTGATATTTAAATCTTCATTACTCAGAAAATTTCATTTTCAGCTTCAGAAAGGCCTAGGTTTAATGTATACTTGTCATGGCTCACTCAATTGCTTGGTTTCAGCTGGATTCACAAGAAAAATAACAAAACAGTGCAAGAAGTTCATTTCCCAGTGTTTCAACCCATTCTACATCAGAAAACCTGAGAGAAGAAAGCCTGACCTAATGAGATTACCCAGGTTACTATTTCAGGGCTAACTGCACTTGGGAAAAACAGAAAGAAAAGCCCATTACTGACTGATAAATAAAATAAAACTCATTTTCCAATGTATTCTGTAAATCAAAATACTCAAAGAACCTCTAAGGCTATATTAAAGCTGAGAAAAACGTAACATGAAATCAGTGTTAAAGGCCATCTCAACATCCTTTTATCTAACCAAAATTGTAAACACACTGCTCCATTCCCAAAGCACAAAATCCATTTACACTTTGCATACTTGAAAAGAAGTCTAATGCATTTTGAAAACCAGAGACTTAACTGCATGTTTCTCCCATTTAATACAACGCAGCTTAATAAGATTTGCAGGAGGCACGAAAGGCAAATTGAGCCCTATAGCTGAATACACAACCTCAGGTTCCCAGCAGAGAGGCAAACCTGGTGATGGGGAAAATGTAACAGCAGAAGGGACCAAAGCAGGATGAAGGATGACCGGAAAGAAAGAGGGAACACAGACTCAGTACTCAACTTCTTGCAGTACTTCTCTGAACACTCAGCAGACGATTTGTAGCAACGACAGAGAGTCGGTTTTCAAAACCAGTTCCCAGAAGGATTTTATTTCTTGTGGATAACTGCCTTCCAGAGCTACCCAGGTCAGTTTAACTTTGGGTAACACAGCCAGGCAGAGATCTTCAGGAAAGGGCAGCTGTGGCTGCACAAACCAGTGCTGCTCCCCCCAGCAGCACGGGCATGGAGAAGCTGATCCATCCTCAGGGAGAATCCCATCTCTCCCTCCTGCTCTGGCCACTGTCTAACAGCAGGTCAGCACTTCTACCCAAATATTGCAGCCTTAAATTTCTGAATATGATAAAAGACCACACAGGCATGAGCTTAGAAAGACAGGTCTGGAAACATCCAAGACTTGGAGCTGTTTGAAGTGATACCTTGAGCTGGCCATCCACCATCCATGGACGTATCCCTCACAGTTATCCAGTGGCTTTTGATCTCTTCACTGGCATCTGGGTGTCCTGCAAGGGCTGCAGAAGCACTGAATAGTGAGTTTCTCATCTTAAAATCCTCCTTAAACTCTCTGCCCTGTTCCCAGCACTCACACTCCCACAGCCTCTATGAAGCCCCTGCTGCTGAAGCACAAACTCAGGTAACATTTTTCCCTCTGCTTAAAATTAGAGAGGCAGACATTAAGCTTGGTTTAAAGTGGTGTGTACACAACAGAAAGCTGAGAGCTCATCCACAAGTGGTCTGAGGCATGGCACAAACTCAAATGACTCAACACAGCAGATGCTCTTTATACCTGTCTGACTCTCTGCACAACGAGTGCTTTGATCCAAAAGCTTTTATGGCAAAGCTCGAGCCAAAGCTCGCTGGGGAAAACAGAGTCCTGTTGACTCGAGAAAGCCCTGGCTCAGGCTGTCAGATGGAGGAGCTGAGCATTGCTTTTGGGGTCAGGAATGTAAAATGTGCATGCTCAAAATTAAAAATAACCCTCCTGTGCAGTCACTGTGATAACTTTTGTTAATAACTTTTGTTAAAAAATACCTCCCAACACTGGGCTGGGAGCAGAGGATCCCCCTAGGAAATCTCTGCATGTGGCTCTGGCCCTCTCTGGACATCCCATGTTGCCAAGACAACCCACAAGGAATGAGCCCTGCTCTGCCTGCACAGAGCATCAGTGCCCGAGGAAAGGGGAAGGGGTCCAGCGGGCTGGGAGCAGATTTCCATGAAAAAAATCAGACAGTGACTTTGGAGGAGGCAAGGAAATTACCAGGGTTAACATTTGTCCTTTTTCCCATTGCTGCAATGTGCCACATTCCCTGGTTCTGACACAAAGTTCTGAACTGTGCAAATAAATCCACAAAAACCTGGGATCCCTGTGAGGAAAGAAACCTGGTGGGGCTCCTGCACTTCGGCTTTTCAGCCTCCCGAGCACCTCCTTCTCTCACCCATCTCCATCCAGCAGGTGTTTCCATGGCAACACCATGTAAAGCCATCCTTCCCTCTGACATGGAAGAAATGTTGAATGGCTGAAAAGAATTGGCTTGGGAAAACCTGGAAATTCAACTAAAAATAGGAAAGGCAATAATGGAAGGTGAAAGTGGGAAACTGCCCGGGGGCTTCAGAGCCTTGCAGAGCTCTCAGTACAGCCAAGTGCAATTTGTGTTTCTCTTTCCCTCTGGTGAGAGGGAGGAAGGATCTTTGTCTTCCGGAAAGATGTGGAGCATCCCTGGCAGTTCTGTCCCTTCATTCAAGCCTCCTCTCAGCAGTAATTCTCCTAATTCTGTTTTATCACATTGAAATGATTCTGAGGGACCCAGAGAGCAAGGAATGAGCAGGAGAGCCCCAGATTCCCCCCTAAGGAATGGCTGCACTTGAAAGCTTATAACTCTTCCAGTAAATCAGTGTAATTTGTGCTCTGATGTCCTGCACGGCTTTACAAGTGACAAATCAATCATTATCCAAACATCCTTTGATAATCAGTGTGGTTCCATTAATTATGATAAATGCTTTCAGCAGCTATACTATGTGGATGCAATGCATAATTGCTTGGAAATCGTATTACCCTACTTTTCTACTCACATCCTGAAGTACAAAGTCTCTCAGAAAGTGCCACACTCCAGCAGCTGAACAGTTTACACAATCCACACTTCCAAGTGTTTAATTGGAGCAAATGCAGAGTCCATTAGTATTACTGTTATTAAATATTAAGTAACATTCATTGGAAAAGACCCATTACAGCTTTACAAATTACAAATATGCAGGAGGAGTGTCTGAGTCTCCTGACCCTGGGGATTAATTGCAGCAGTTGTTGCACAGCAACACGGCACAGGCGATTAGGACCTCACCTAATGAGTAACACTGCATCCAATTGGAATTGCAGGGAAATTTAGCCTGGCAGAACACAATTACCCAGTCCCAGATCTGACTGGGCTGCAGCACTGCTGTGTGCTTAAAATTGCATCTGGAATGAGTGGGAAAGGGCAGTGGATGAGGAATGTGTAATTCCCATCGGTCTTAAAGACACGAGAGGGGAGGGGGCTGAGAGGCTTCGAATCCAAATGACAAATTCAACAAACAGAGCAATGGATGCATCCCCGCAGGATTAACCTGGGGAGTCAGTGCCACAACACTTCCCTGGGAGCAGGAGTTCAGCTGCCTTTTCTGAAAGAACCAACATTTCTATCAAAACCAGGAGCTGTTGTCAAAATAAGGCAACGTGAATTTAGAAAAGGTTATAATTCTTTTGAATTCATAGAGAAACAGCCCTGCTGGCAGGTTTTCCACTTGCTCAGGGTCTCTTTTTTAGGAGCAATTCCCATTTGTCACTGTGAGTGACAGGATGCTGAACTGGACGGATTTTCGGAGCGGCTGCTCACGAGGGTGCCTGTGCTCATATTCCCCCCCATCCTAATGATCACAAGGAGTCGGATGCTGGATTTACATCTATCATCAGGGAGCTTTAAGGGAGTTTTCCAGGGGATTTTGGTAAAGCAGAACAGCAACATTAATTGTCTGGGAAACCAAAAGCACATGTTTGAGTGCTTGTGCAGCATCTGTGTTATTCCTGCAGGAGCTGTTGCAGGGGAAAGGATCTGAAGGTCAGTTTTAAGCTAGAACAGTCTTGTTTGTTGGAAAAGTGAAAAGAAGTGGGCAAGGAATAAATATTTGGCTAGACTAAAGCAGCACGGAGAAAGGAAGGGCAGTGTGCAGGAGCAGGGCCCGGGGAAGGCAGCAGGGCAGCTGCTCGGGGCTGCAGCTGCTCTGCCTCGCCTGGAACGGGCAGGGAGGCAGAGATGATGGAGCAGCTTCACAAGGGCCAGGAGATTGCAGCATCATGGAAGTCAAAGCAAAAAAAGGGTGCAGGAAGGGGAGGAATTGGGATACAGACCACAGCACCAGGCAGGGCTCAGCAGGAGCGTCACGAGGAAACTCCTGCTGTGCTCAGTCCAGATGGGAGCGAACGGCCCCGGGGCAGCCTGAGGCCCTGGAAGGAAGCACAACAGTGATCACCAAGAGAGCAATATTTAAAGCATGATGATAAGCAACGATTCTGCTTAAATGACTGCTTAGAGAGGATTTCCCCCCAGAATTTGACTTTTAAAGACACAGTTTTCATTAAAATAATGAGTTTAAATTCTGAGTCTAAACATCCTATTCCCGATGCTTTGTACTTCAGGACATCCATTTTGCAGGGTAAAGGATCCTTATTTGATGCACCTGAAAGGTTTGGCAGGGGGGTACAGAAATACTCATATTTATGTTTCCAGAACAAAACAAAACAAAACAAAATAAAACAAAACAAAACAAACCACCACTTCAGAATAAAGGAGCCTGAGTCGACTTGAAGCCCAAGGAGGCTCCTGAGGCACCTCCATGAGATTCTTTCAGCTGCCTTCTAGCACTTTATCCTTCAGGCTTTGACCAGAGCCTTTTCTTTTCTTCTTTACACGAGTTCTCCCAAGGAACTTGTGTTCTCAGGTCCCCAGTGATCCACCAGCCCCAGTGGTCTGTCCCCACCTGCCCCTTTCCTGCCTCCAGGGATGTACCTCAGCACAGTTCCAAGAGTTGCATGGCTTTTTAGCAAAGAGGGGTTTAACCCTGTATTTTCATCAATTTTCCCTAAACCTCTTGGCATTAAAAGTTCTGAAAATAAACCTCCTTTTATATTTGGTGTGGTTTTGGAGTCTAATTTAGAAATGGTTTGAGAAGAGCTTTTTTTTCCTTTGTAGCCTTTATATCAGACATTTTATCTGATATATTATAAGCTCAGATGAGTTTAAACTGATTCATCCTATTTTGTAATGTTTAAATGTACTTTGCTGAAGCTCCATCATAATGTCACACACTTTTAAAATGAATAATTCATCCTGCCCACCTTTTCTGAAATGCCAAAAGGATACTGTGCCTTTCCAGAGAGAAGCAGATACCTTCACGAAAGAGTACACAAGGAAACAATATAATTTAAGAGCAAATACCAACTCAGCTGCAGCACTGCAAATCTCAATGTGATGACTCCTGTGGGATAACGCCTGAGAGCCTTGCAGGGAGGGAGAAGGAGCTTTTCCAGGGAGGGGTCAGCCCTGCCCTGGGCACTGAGGGGAATCAGGCACAGATGAGGCTCTCCCAGCACACGCCTGTCAAGGAGCTGTGCAAGGACTGGCATTGATTTTATCCCCATGCTGGCACCGTTCCAGGGAGAGCTTTGTCACTTCTATATTTAGCTGTGGATTATGTATCTCACTAATAGCCAGGTAGAGTTTTGTCAATTTGGAACCCAGCAGGCATCAGGTTAAGACCCTGCAATGAATGGCACTTTGTGAGGAACCAGTGTTTGCCAACCAGAATAAAACCCAGGTGTAATGAAAGAAACCTGGAGAACTGCAAATGACAGGGAGCAGAGCTTGCCCCAGCTGGAGAGCAGAGTTTTCTGCTGACAGGGCCCACCCCCAGCCTGGGCTCAGCAGGTGGGCTGGGGGTGTTCAGCCTGGAGAAGAGAATGCTCCAGCGAGACCTCGGTGCCTAAAGGGGCTCCAGGAGAGCTGAGAGGGGCTTTGGACAAGGGAAAGAGGGACAGAACATGGGGCAGTGGCCCCTGCTTTGGCCACAGCCACTCATCTGCCCAGGAACCGAGGAGGTTTTATCTGAAAATGTCAAATAAATCATTTTGCCCCGGGGTAGCACTGAGGGAAAGGCAAGAGGAGGGAGCAGGGCCATGTGCCAGGACTGCCTGGCTCCAGCAGCCCTGGCTGCCTCATAGGAGCAGATTCCCCTCCCCAGTGCCATAAACCCAGCGTTTGCAGCCCAAGGTTTGAGGGCCTAAATCTTCATTTGTGTTTCATAAATATTTGATGCAAGGGTATTTTTACTGAATCATGGAGAAGGCACGAGATGAACTCTGCATGGAGGTACTAAAGGCATCTGAACACTTTGCTGAACATTTGCAGCACCCCTGGGAGTGTTGGGTGCGATCACTCAGCGCTTCAGACACGTCAGGAGCAGCAAGGCAAGGACAGGCCTGTATCACACAGCCCTGCTCATGTGGAGGCTTTCAGTCAGCTCTCCAAACACTTATGAGTCTGGAAGAAATAAAAATCAAAGCAAACTAAAAAACCCCATAGAACTCTGTAGTCATTTTCCACCAAGAGGCCCATGCTGCTCATCAAACATTGAAGAGCAGTCTGTGAATATCTGTGAAAATGACCTCATTGTCATTCTTCAAATCTTCCCTTTGAGCCTCGGAGCTCAGTGGTGCTTGCAAAAGAACACCAGATGAGTCTGGAGCCCCGTGGCCAAGTCTGCACGTTCACCACCGTGGTTTCACTCCCAGCTAACTCGTTTGATGGGGCTGAGTTGCAGAACGACGGCGCTGCCAAGCCCTGCCCGTTCACCCAGACTCCTCCTAAAGTAACTTGTGCAGGGAAAGGGAACAAAGATCCAGATCCTTCTCACTCACAGGGGATTGTGCTGGTTCTGACACCAACAGGGACATCTTCCACTGTCCCAGGGTGCTCCAAGCCCTGTCCAAGCTGGCCTTGGACACTCCCAGGGATGGGGATCCACAGCCTCTCTGGGCAATGAGGGCACAGCCCTTTTCAGCAGCGGGGTCTTGTAAACGATGGGAGGCAGAAATTCCTGTGCATCCAAGGAGTTCCTCAGTGCTCTGCATCCCGCTGTTCCAGGTGGCATGTCTGGTGTAGCCCTGCTCTAAGTGAAAAATGAGCTGTCTCATCCCTCTGAGGGCCAAGACACCCTTGGGAGGAAAATTAAATCTCCTGCAGCTCCTTTGGGAACACAGCCCTGCTCCACAGCATCCTGTCATCTCCATGCTTGTCTGGGCCACTTCGGAGGGAAGCACTGGGGACCTGACTTCTGTCCAGAAGTAAAATCTAAAAGGGACCATATGGTGTAGATCTAAGCATTTGGCTTCTGGGTGAGCTTGGGAAGAAGAGACAGCAGTGAAGGTTTGGATGCCAGTGAAAGCTCAAGGTCCAGCCACAGAAAATCCATTCCTGGGGAATAAGACTTACTTAATGTAACTAAATTACCTTTCCCTGGCTTCACATTCATTGGAGGAAATCGTGTGTGATATTTATCTCTATCTATGTCTATAGGATTGCACAATGTTCTCCTAAACCTGAGCATCCGATCAGTGTGGAGAGGCCCCTTTCCTATAAAACCCATCCCTCACAGCCCAGAACTGGTATTTATAGCTGCATATAAGAGCAAGTTATTCATTTTGGATGTTTTTCCAAAGCTTGGGCACCCAAATGCCCCGTGGGAGAAGCAAGGCAGAATGCACCGGTAAATAAACAGAAGGTGGCCATGGGAGATCAGGAATTCATTAACAGCTTTTAGGGCCAGAAGGGAAATTGTGATCGCCCTGGGGTTGGCAGCAAGAGGCCAAACACCCACGTACTGCAGGTATGTCATAACCAGAGTGAGCTCATTATTCCTTTGCTGACTTTTGAATATCAGTCAGGTTTTCTGTCGAGTTCAGCCCCCCTTTTCACCATCATTATTTTTTGGGTGACTCAAGTGATTCCTTTTCTCCATACAAGGCTTCTAGGGATCTTTCCCATAGCTTCCCAGAGATATTCTCTGCTCCAAAAGCCTCCCAGCCCAGGAGGAGAGGATTTAGAAGTGGAAGGGCCCCACTGTGCAAATGAAAAATAGGGGCCCACAGTCTGACTCCTGAACTGTCCTGGACTCTGCTCCTGATGCAGCAAAGCCAATCAGCACTGATTTAAGCAGTGCTTACAGTAAAGGAGGCGCTTAAGTGCTTTCCTGGATGATGACTGGGACACTGAGGGCCTTGATGGATCCAGCCCAGCACTTCCCTGTGGCAGTTAAGTCACTTTTGTTTCATTTTGTTATAATTCTGTCACTTTACAAAGAATATCAAGCTTTATCTCTTACTGGCTGTCTGCAAAATGAAGCCAAATAAAACTCCTTAATGAGGTCTCAGTGCAGATATCTTCCCACCATCCACGTTTTTGGCCCCTTTGACCTCACATGCCCATAGAAAATGACCCTTCCCACACCTCAGGGCTGTGCTCTGCTAACACCGAGTTTTACATTGCATTCTTGTTCCCTGGGACATGACTTAGAGCTGAACCAAGACAAGGGCAAAAGGTCTGAAAAAATCCAGTTACAGCTTCTTTATAAGCAATGATTCCATTTAAGAACTAGAAAGTCCTGTTCAAGGGAGAATAAAAGATCCCCTCCATAGGAACACATACATTTAGAAAGGGGACACAGTTTTCCTGACTCATGGGAGGATTTACTATCTCTGTTGTCTTTTATCACACCACTCTAAAGCTCATCTGTTGCTAACGGTTTCAAATTAAATTTTTGGGGTACAAATATGCAGAAAATGAGCCCGAGTGCCAAAGCAGGGGTGTGACTGTGTGAGCTCAAGGCTCTCCAGCTCTGAGCCTACGTGACCACGGGGTCTCTGTGCCTCAGGGAAGGTTGTGAGTCATCCAGCTGCTGCTGGAGTAAGTTAATAAAAGAGAGAGGGCAAACATCCTGTTTTGTTCTTAATTCCTACCATTGACTAAGATGCAGCCTAATTAACCAGCCCTCTCTCCCTGTAGGACGGTCCATCACCACTTCCATATGTGAAACACGCAGAATGGCCTGAGCTGGGAGGGACCCCCAGGGATCCTCCAGTGCAGCCCCTGGCCCTGCCCAGACGCCCCAAAATCCCACCCTGGGCATCCCTGGGAGCACTGTCCAAAGGCTCCTGGAGCTCTGGCAGCCTCGGGGCCGTGCCCATTCCCTGGGGTCCTGTCCCTGGTCACAGAGAGCAGAAATCAGTGCCTGCCCCTCTGCTTCCCCAGTGCCATTAAATCCTGTTCTTCATACCAAAAAGACAATGACATTTATACAATGCCACCACAGTAACTGACCCTACTGTCAGTGGTCGAGACAGAAATGGCACAGGTGTGGTGGGGCAGAGTCTGAGATACCCCTCAGCTCCCCAGCTGCTGTCTCCCTCCCTCAGCCATATGTGGTATCGAGACCGTGTGTGGAGCAGAGCTAATTCTTGCTGAATCATTCCAAGGCCTTTTTCCTGCTTCTCAATTATCCTCCACCCAGCTGCTGTGCTGCCACAAGCATTAGCACAGAGCATTTCTCAACCAAAACATGGAGCAGGCAGATCCTCATCTGTGAAGTGCCATCAGGCTCTCCCCTGGTGACATCCTCTGCTCTGAGTCTGTCAGGGACACCTGTGAGAAAACAGCTTCAGGCATCCCCCTGCACCCCCCTGACAGATTTCATGGAACCACAGAATGGTTTGGGTTGGAAGGGACCTGAAAGCTCATCCAGTGCCACCCCTGCCCCAGGCAGGGACACCTTCCACTAGCCCAGGCTGCTCCAGCCCCGTCCAGCCTGGCCTGGGGCACTTCCAGGGACGAGGAGTCCACAATTTCTCTGCAAGCATTTACAAAACTTATCTCAAACTCTCCCCTCAGCAGCCTGGGTGCAGGTGGAAGCCCCTGGAAAGGTGCTGCACTCAAGGAGAACATCTCAGCTGCCACTGCAGAGTGTCAAATGCTTTATCTGCTGCCCTCACCCTTCTCCCACTGCCAAGTGGGTGCTGGGGCTGGGAACTGGGACTGGGCACCTGCCAGCCCCATCCTGCCAGTGACACGAGGGAGAAGGGGGAAAGAAGGACAAAAAGCCTCACAGCAACCAAAGTAAGAGAGAAGAGGAGATTCTTGTGCTTGACAGCTAATGAATAATCATCCCAAATTGCCTGCTTCACCCTAATCCCCTGCTCAGTCACTGGGACCCTGTTGATACCCCGGACTGGGTGACTCTTCTCTCGGAGCCTGCCAGGGAATTTTGCCATATGGCAACAAGGAGATTTGATTAGTTGACTGTTTCCTATTTGTTTTAATTAGTACTTTATTAGCCATATGTTAAATTGCACATTTCAACCACTCAGCAGTGCTGTTGGAAGTCAGAACGGATCTAGATGGGGTTTCTGTTGTCTCCTGAGCCATGTGGGGATTTGCTTTAGGTGTGAAGTCACCTGGTGGCAGGGCAGGACTCTCCTTCCTCTCCCCCTACCTCATAGCATCTGATTTCATCTCTCCTGGTTGTGTTTAATCTCAGCTGCCACCTCTCCCAGCACCAGGCAGAGGAGCAGGTCAGGCCTCTGCCTCCCAGAGCCACTTGTCACAGCAGCGGATGCCGATGGCATTCTCAGGCTCTGCTGACAGAGGAACAGGGACCTCCCGGGAGAAGCTCCCTCCCCGACAAGTGATTTGGTGCTGCTCTGTCTGAGTGGCAGATTACCAGGAGCTTGAAATCTCTGTGCTAATCACACTGCGGGGTTTGCACCTCTTTGTTCCTGCATTCCCATCAATCAGCCATATTAAAAGTTAATAGAAATAGATAAAGAAGGTCATAAACAGCAACAGCAGAGATTCATTTTAAACCTCACTACAATATCCACAAGGACCTGAGAGCAATTCTCCCCCAGCACGGGCTTTTACTGCAGATTCTGGCACCAAGGGCTGCTGCTGCTGCTGTGTGTTCCACCAGCACACAGCTCCTCCTAAGAACAGCCAAACAGCTCTTAAACAAATCCCAAACACCATCCCACTTCTTGACGGGAAGCCACTGGAAAGGTACTTGCAGCAGGTGACTAAAAACACCATCAGGAAGTACTGGGCAACTCGGGGAGCATCCCACAGCCTTTCACCACTATCACACCCGATGTCAAAGTAATTGCACAGAAACATCTTTCCATTAGGATTTCTTGATTCTCATGCAGTTTAGAAATGCAGATTCCTGGGTGTTGGGGTTGATTTTGTATCCCTTTCTTTTCCATCAGCTCAGGGCCTAAAGTGCAGTAACTTCACTCTCTCTAATGCTGTGTTTAATCAACACATTACTCCCATCCCCTCTCATGCACTTGCTCCCCATGTGAGCTCACATCAATTTTTAGATGCTAATGACTGACACACTTTTAAAATACATTTCAGTGCACGTTTACAATGGCTCCAGGTACAGATCTGCACGTGCAGATGGAAACAGTCCCGGCCCTTTGTCACCCACCCTGCGGAGGCCAAGCCGTGGGTGGAGTGAACCCATCCTGAGATGGGAGCAGGGGAAACTCCACCACCCCCTGCAGCAGCTCCTGGGGCACTGGGGCTGCCTCCTCCTCCTCCCAGAAAGCCTCAGAGTCATAGAATGGAACCACAGAAAGGTTGGGAAAGCCATCCAAGCTCATCCAGCCTAGCTTCTGACCAAGTCCCACCATGCCCACGAAACCACAGGACAAAGAACCCACGTTACCAGCTCCAGCCCAGCAGAACACACAGGAGCCTTCCAAGAGGCCAGGGCTGAGCACGAAGCCCTGACTTTACTAAATAACCCTGAGCAGAGCAGCAATGCTTCTTTCCTTGGCTCAGTAACAGCTTCTTGAGCAACCCTGTCCCACTGCTCTCGAAGCAATCAGTGCATCAGCAGATTGAAATTCTCAGTGTTTAGAGAAGCAGGCTCCCCCAAACCCCACTCTGCTGGTGGTCTCTCCCCACGAAATGAATCCCACCCGTCCCACACATCTGCTTTGCAGTGCAATCAGTGACACTCCTCCTGCAGCTCGAGATGCTCAGTTGTGTACAGAGGCAGAGAGAGAAAACTCCCTCCAAGAAGGGATGAGGAGCTTCATGTTTACTCAGCCTGGTGTATGAGAGATGATAATGTCACTGGTCATTAGTAAACACTGACAAATGTGACAAAACGTGAAGCTAATCCTTGGAGCCTGCTGGAACCAAATATTCTGTCTGATTTGGTAACAAGTACAGATAGAAACATGCTCCCTGGCCTCCGTGTAGTCATATTAAATATTTAAAGTTACTTACTGAATACACACAGGGTCTGAACTTCCAGCTGATCATTGGAACAAACAGGTTCTGGGGAAGAATATGGGAAGGCAGCCATGCCAGCAGCTCCAGCTGGGTGTGAACGACTGGAAGTCACCCTTCAGCTGGAAAGTGAGACAAATGAGACTGCATTAGGGCATCAGATAAGAAAAGATGTTCCCTTTATTAAAAAATAGCAGTACATTCTTTACATTTAGCATAAAATCTGCTGTAATTACCTAGCAGTTGGAAAGCAATTTGCAACAGGCTTTATTGTTCAGCATCTGTACCAAATTCTCAGGGAAACATCCACCAGGGAATAAAGGAAAATGAGATGTGCCACAGTAACTACACCACTCAAACGCTTGCACAATGGAAATTTCAGGGAGGTTTAAACGAGCTCCAGTGCAATTCTACTTCTGTGTTTCTGGTTTTGTTTTGTTACTTAAAGGGCTCTGGGTTTGACTCCAGCTTCTCTCTGCCCTGTGTACACACACCCAGCAGGATGCTATAATCCATACGAAACCCGTGGGGTTATATTACAAAAGAAATATAACTGTCAAAAGAAAAGCCAAGTCTGTTGAAGCCACAGAACAGGAAACATTCTGGCAGTACCACCACCAGGACTTCACTATTTATCAAGCACAAACCTCTTTGGGTTAAATCTCTACAATAAAGGGAAAAGGTAGCAACTGATGGTCTACAAATTCACCCCAGCATCCCAGAGTAACTGTTCATCCAGGGGATAAAACTGGAGCTCACACAAGGTTTTGGGGATGAAGGAAGGTACATTTTATTCCTGCTTAGGCTGGAATAAATCCGGCCTCACTTCCCCGCTAGTGAGACAGTCAGGAGAGCTGTGATGGAAATAAATCACTTCAAGTTTGTAGCAGTTTTAAAAAAAAGACAGAAAGAGTTCCAGTTCTGCATCTCCCTGAGGCAGGAGTGCACACACGGAGCCCGTCTGGAGCTCTGTCTCAGGTGTTCAAACCTGTGCCAGGCAGGGAGGGAGCACGAGCCCGATGCTCTCCAAGCAACTTCCCAGAGGACCTCCCACATCACACAGTGAGAACCAGGAATTGATCAGATGCCTGTTTATTCCTTCTTTCTTTCCTTTCTCCCCGATTAAATAACATTCCTCCTGATTTAATTTCAGACCATCAAATAAGATAGGAATGTGTCTTTGCAAGGAAATGTATATTGTGTTCTGTTCCAGCCAGAAGCTAAACAGCCTAAACAAACCCATCCCTTTTGGGTATGAGGAGTAAGCAAGAGTGCTTGGAATTCAGGAAAATTAACAAATTCCCTTTGATTTGCTCCTATCCAGAGTTTCAGAACTCTGCCTTGCTTGCTGCCCTGCATCTCCCTGCCCGCCGAGGCCGGGAGCCCTGGAACCCCAGGCAGGCTTTTATTCTCTCAAATGCCCAGGATTAGACGTGCACGTCTTTAAGCTCCACAGGCTGAATTCCACTCAGCGTGATTGCGTGGATCCCAATGAGAGCAGAGCTGATCCGGGGTGTTTACAGGACCCTGCAATTTGCTTTAACGCGCTGCCTTCTGATGGGAGGCGGTCCCACGCCGAGGAAGTTGATGGCCGTGTCCTCTCACGTCAGAGCAAAGCACACTCCAATAGGGAAATCAAAGCTGTATTATTAGGCAAAATAATTCCCTCATTCAAGAGAAAAAAGGAAAAATTCAACTGATGTTCAAAGCAATGGAATGATCTGTGAGTGGAAGGAGGCAGCATAGATGTGATGACAAGAGGGATGAGGCTCTGTGCTCTATGGGCTGGTTGGAAAGCCAGGAATAATAAAGAGCAAGGAGAATCAGACAGACATTTACAAAAAACCTAGACTTTATTCAATGAATTATTTAAAATCTATTTCTGATCTGGCACAGGAGGTCACTCGATCTCCAGAAGGGAGCAACGGGAGCCCCATCACTTCTGCCATTCAAAACTCCAGTGAACAAAGAGTCTGGAAACACAGGGCACAGAACCCTCATCCTGTGCTCCGCTGTTTGACCTCAGAAAGCTTCTCTTCTTTCCAGGATCACTGAATCCTGGAATCCCAGAATGGTCTGGGTTGGAAAGGGCCTCAGATCCCACCCCATCCTACTGTGGGCAGGGACACCTTCCACTTTCCCAGGCTGCTCCAAGCCCCGTCCAACCTGGCCTTGGACACTTCCAGGGATCCAGACTTTGTCTTTATTACAGCCTTGTCAGAGAGTTGGAAAAAGGGATGGAAATACGAGCTGAAAGTGATGAACTAAATCACACGAAGGTTAACGACTTGGCCAAGGTCTCACACAGAATTCCACAGCAGCAATTTGGGAACACTGCTGTCCCAACCAGCTCTACAGCCCTCAGATCATCCTTCCTGCTTTGCTTCAGCGAGCACAGACAGCTTGATGGAAGACACATCTCCCCCACACACCCTGAGAGCTCCCACAGACCTGACAGCTCCAGCAAGGGCCCAGTTCCCAGGATCTGAGGGAGGGCAGTGCATTTGTAGAGAATGGAAAGTGTATTTTAGGAGCAGGGTTAACACCTGCAGCTCAGTTTTCCAGCTCCACTGGGTGAGGAGAGATTGTCCCCCACCTTTCCTGAAGTCACGGAGGTGTTTATTCATTCTCTTTCCAGCCTCTCTTTGCCTCCCTGTCCTACAAACATCCTTGACCACGGAGCTTGTTGTCAGGGAGGGATCTAAAAACTCACACTTGGTTTGCCTTGTTCAGCACATTCCCCGCGGCTGTGCCTGCCCAGAAATAACCAGTGCCAAAGGTGATCACGAACAGCGTGAGACGTGGAACCACAGCCAGAGACTGGGCAAAGCTCAGGAGCAGAGCTGCTCCCACTTTCATTCAATGGCAGCAATTTCACGTCTCTGGGAAGAAGGGAAAAAGCTTCAAGCACGAGATTATTACATTTTGTACATTACACCCTGATAGAAGCTAAAAATAGACTCTGACTGTTGCTAAGTGCGTTTCAAATGGCTTTCCTTAGAGGTAAAAATGGGATTTATTTGAAAAAGCAGAAGGTGGGATTTATAACATCACATCTTGGGAAAGAGCTGAACAGAAAATCCCCAGCTGTGGGAATGGAAGGAGCAGGGACTTTGCCATTCCTTTTCTCCCTGGGAGAGAAGGCAGGAGGGGCTCACTGACAGAATGTTCAGGGCTCCCAGAGCACCCCATGGAGAACACACCTGGACACTCCTGCACTTCTCAGCTCCTCCCTTGAAACAAAACCTCGGGGTTCCTCCTGGTCCTGCCACACCATGGGACAAAGTAGAAATACCTCCACTGGCTCCAGGAGTTTCACTTAGGAAAGGGGAAGGGAAGCACGGAGCCCCACATGAGCCAGTTTCCCTTTTCCTCCACCTGCCTGGAGCATCTGGGGCTCTGGGACAGGAAAACTTTCAACTTTAGGCAATGCTAGGGTTGGAGCTCAGGTGAGCCTGACCCCGGTGCTCCCTGCCAGGTAACCCTCAGCACTCCGAGGGTGGGAACAGCTCTTCAGCTTCCACACAGACCAGCTCCAGCCCATAACTCCTTCCTGGTTGTCCCCTCGGTGTCACAGGCTCCATGCAGAAGGGCACCAGTAAAGCAAAGCCCGGTTGGTCACCGCAGCCGGGACAGCCTGGGCAGGTGAAGCCTCCTTGCCTTTCTCCAGGGTCTGAAATATTGAGCCGTTTCAGAACACTGCCATTCTCATTAGAGCACCGTTTTTTTTTTTTCTAATTAAGAAAATGAACTGTTATTATAAAGATTAAGAGTTGTAATTGAAAGACATCTGATGTCAGAACAATTTTTGAGACACAGTCCAGGTATTAAGAGAGCCATTTCCTGCAGTAGGACTGAGCACTTGCTAACAAACCTACTTGGAGGAAAATAGCCTCGAGATAATTGGAATTACAGCCATGCAAATAGCACGAACACACTGTTGCAAAGGTTTGGATGATGCTAAAGCTTGTGCAGAAACAGCCACAGGCAGACAGGGAGAGATGAGGTGGGGAAGGACAATAACCAGAAGCTCGAGCATCCCAAGCACACTTTGGAGCATCAGATTTCTCTGAGGCCTCACAGCTCCCAGAAATGAGAATTACTATCCAAGGGGGATTAAAATGAGGAGAAAACTAAAATAATGGTTCAAAGGAAACAGGTGTTAAATTAACAGTTACTTATGCATTGATGTGGGAACACGTGTATTGAAGGAAAAAGGAAAAGATTAGCAACCTCATTTATTTTCCCAAATAACTTTTCCATTACAAACTCACTGTGTCCTTATCAAGACAATTTGGAAAAACAAAAAAAAAAGCTCATTATCATGGCTGAGAAAGAAAGGCTATTTTTAATCAATTCTGTCAAGAGAAATACACATTTTTTGCACATGTTGTCAGCCCCCAGCTCTGGGTGTCTGCTGGAGTGGACAGCAGACGAGAGATCAGTGCCCCAGAGGAACTCTGGACACCAGGGGGTTGCTCTGTGCCACCTTTCCAACAGTGCCAGTGCTGATATTCAGAGTGGCACCCGTGGCTAACAGGAGGATGTTTTATATTTTACAGGAATTTCATAGGACGCCAGTGTGCATGGGAAAGAACAGCTTGAAATAATCTTGGGAGGGAGCTGGGTACACAAACAGCACCTGCCTGAGACCAGCTGCTCTTTAGTTGTGTCAGTTGTGACAATTTGAGATAGTCTTGGAGAGTGCTTGGGGGGCTTTTTCTGTTCAGGAACTTGCCTTGTGCCAGAGTCAGAGCAGAACATTCCCTTCTCAGGTCCCCACACCTCTCGCTGGATCCAAAATACAATGGGAAAAGATAGGGGAAAATCTATTGCAACAGAATGAATTTGCCTCTAAACCTTCCATTATCAGATCAGATTTATGAAAGAAAAGCAGGCAATTAAACTCAACTGAATGTTTCACAAACAAAATCACCCAGGTTCAGAATTTCCTTTAAAATGACAAAACCCAGGAAATTACAAACTTGAGAGTGACAATTTATCCCAAGCACCTCTGCACAAAGGCCTCGCAGCATTATTAATGACCCACTTTGTCAGCAACTTCCTTAACTTTAACACACTTTTCCTCTTTTGCTGTAGAATTTGGGACGTTTTTTATCAAGCAGCAGATAAATCTCAATCACGAGGAAGGTCAGAACGTTTAGAGGGAAAGCAGTGATGTTTCTGTGACGTGCTGGGTAATAACCTGTGACAGGTCCTTCTCCACTGGGCTCCAAAGGCACCAGGAAAACCTCATTACAGCAGAGCCCAGGTAGCCTGAGAAACATCTACTGTTATTTATTATTTATTTAAAATGAAAAGCACTGTTACTTTTCATTCCTGACAGAATTCTCCATTTCCTGTGCAAGTCAGCAAATGATAAAATAGCAGAATATTCACCAGTGTCAAACAGAGGATTTCAGCAATAAGCTTCAGCGCAATGTGAAATATTGTAACAATTATTCCTTGTGATCAGGATGTTAATCTTCCTTTTTCAAATCAAATCTGAGGTTATCCAGTATGATCTTGCTAGATCTTCTCAAAAATTTCCTATTTTGTGAGTCCCTGTATTCACTGTGATCCCAAAACCAGTGGCATCATTTAGCTCAGAGCCTCCCATTTCCACTCTGTGCAGCTTTTTGACTGAATGAAATCTAAATTTGTGGGTGTCTAAAGATGCCTAAGCAATATACATACAGATATAGATATGTATTTGTGTCTATATGAATATATACAAGGTTACATCTAGACTCATACAACGGTCTGGGTTGGAAGGGCCCTTAAAGCTCATCTCATCCCACCCCCTGCCACAGCAGAGACACCTTCTAAATAGACAATAAATGCAAACTTCATTTTAAAATGTCACGGAACCCATCCCCAGTTCTAGTTCCTTATACTGCAGATACTTGGGAGACAGTGACAAGACTCCTGAGTAAGCCCAGAGCAGTGAGAAAAATAAAAATGTTTAAAACATGTCCAGAAATAAATACAGATGAAGAGTATTTTTACTGCTAACACCTTATGCATCTGGATTTAAGAGTCTGGATAATGTGATGAATTATTAACATGCTAATGTAAATGTAATCAAATCTCCTGACTCGAGTGTACAGAGATCACCACAGGGAAATAAATAATGAAATGTTTAATCTTCTCTGCTCTCAAGTACCTGTTCTGCTGCTGGGGGTGTGGATCGGGGGGGCGGACAGGAGTCTCCTTCTGCCACAGCTCAAGGTGGGATGTGGAGAACTAGAGAGAAACCAACGTGCTCAGCCTTGGTTTCCCAGACTGCAAACACTCCCCAGTCCTACAGAGAGCACAGAATGTACCTGTGGTGTTCCCAGAGCCTGGAGCCACCCTGCTCCACATCCCATCCCATCCCACCCCACCCCACCCCACCCCATCCCACCCCACCCCATCCCATCCCACCCCATCCCACCCCATCCCATCCCATCCCACCCCATCCCACCCCACCCCATCCCATCCCATCCCATCCCACCCCACCCCATCCCATCCCACCCCATCCCATCCCATCCCATCC
>NW_024582078.1:4102120-4140243 GCF_017639235.1 Corvus kubaryi | reverse complement strand
CCACCCCACCCCATCCCATCCCATCCCCCCCTGCTTAACAGGACCAGCAATTTGTGTGTCCCAGTCTGTGCCTGGTATCATCTGCACCCACTTCAGGTCATCTCAACTCTTTTAAATGGCTACAAAAACCAGGAAGTATTTGGTTTCTGGAGCCTTTTATGACCTGCTTCACTCCACTTCAGAAGTCTTGGCACAGATACAGCATTAAAGAGCTCAAGAGAACTCGTTATCATCATAACCCTTTAGTCCCATAAACTGTGTGGAGCAGATCCTGATCTCGGCTGTGCCGGGAGAGGAATGTCCAGGGCCAGCCCACAGGGAAAGGATGCTGGGCCAGCAGCTCCTGCGGCACAGAGCATTTCCCGAGGTGACGTGACCCCACAGGAGCTCTTGTCAGGGCACTCTGTGCATATTGAGAGCTTCAGAGTCATCCAAGCACAGAAATCCTGCTCAGTGCAGGAAAGGCAAGAAACTACGGCAGAACTGTGGAGATGTTTTTCACTGAACTTTGAGCACTGCCAGACACTGGTGACTCTCATCTCAGAGACAATGAATGGAGGAAGGAGGGAGTTGGAGAGAGCCCAAAAGATTTCACATCTTTCAGTAAATCCTTGCGTGAAGCAGCAACATGTGTCTCCTGTGTCATTCTCCGTCATGTCAGCACTTTGTGGTGCTTGCCAGGCACGGGAGGGAAGGAGCTGGGAGCTTTCACAGCCCCCCAGCCCCAGAATTATCCAGTGAGACCATTCCTGGTCAAGGAGTGGGAAGCAGAGGCTGACTCCAGCCCCTGCCCAGGGCGCCGTGTGTGTTCCTGCACCCCTCCCAGCACAGCTCTCTCAGCCATCTGATGCTGATAAGAGGCAGCATTTTCTCACCTCAGGCAGGGCTCAGGGACTGATGTGACGAATGTGTGCAAAGAGCTGTGAGGCAGCTGCATGGAGTGCTGGCATTATGATTAATTCCACAGACTCCTGTGGATTATAATGAACATGAAACCGAACCACAGCACAGAGGACACATGGCATTATACTGCAGCTATCTTTGTGGTGTGGGAGCCTGGCAGCACCAGCACCCACCCAGCCAGGCAGGGCTGCACTTGGCTTCTCTGGGACACCCAGCAGCTCCTTACGGCTTCCACGGGACGGGCACACAATGGGAGGGAGCTAAAGGGCAGGAGAGAGAACACAGGAAAGTGCCTTCTGCTCTTTGGTGGAGGGAAGATGTGGATTTGCCCAAGGTCACACGAGAACTCATGAGAGCATCAAATAAAATTTGTGCAGGAGCACAGGTACCAACCTCACTCCCCAGAGCCCTCCGGGGCCGACCCTCACAAGCAGCACCGAAGCAGCGGCACCACTCTGGGAGTGTCTCACTGAAGGGAGGCTCTGGCAGAGTGATACCAGAACGGGCTGCTCAGTCACAGAGGGATCTCCAGTCCTTGGGAAACGCTTCCTTGAGGGTAATATCTTACACGAAGCTGTCAGCTTTCCTCCGACACTGAGCAAACACATTTCTTTTGCTAACACAGCACTCTTCATGCAAGAATACAATGAGTGCAGACTTTGACTTGGAAGTCTGGGTTTGTATTTTTGGGGGTTGTTTGTTTGTTTAATTAAGATAAAAATATTCAAGGCCAGGTTGAACGAGGCCCTGAACAATGTGATCTGTGAGCAGCATCCCTGCCCAGGCAGGGGATTAAGACTAGAGGAGTGTAAGGTCCCTTCCAACGCAAACCATTCTGTGATTCCGTGCTGTGTGAGACCACTTTTATGCAATCCACCTCTTTGGCTGAGAGACAGCTTTTCTACAACCACCCTGTGGTCACAGGTACTGCTGCCTCTGTGTGTGCCCTTCACAGCAAAATCAAATTGCAACGATCATGAAGATTAGAAGATTGTGAAAACACACACAGGCAGAAACACAGCGTTTTCAGCATCCCCAAGTAATCCCCCACTCCTGCCTGCCTGCAGATTCAGTGAAATGTAGCCAGGACACACATTGTCATCAGCACTGCTTCCCTCCTCGGAAGGACAGAGATTTGGTACACCTCGCAGGGGAGGTGCAGCAGAGCTTTAAATAACCACTTACGAACTTTCCTTCCAAAGAAAATTACAAGTCAGTCAATGCCAAGAAATCCCAGGCTAAGATTGATAAAATAGGACTGCCTTCTGCACTCGTGTGAAAGGAATTAAGGAGTCGTGAAAGTTTGTGGCACAGCAGCCAGGAGGAGAGAGAATTCTCACTTCTGAAACTGTTTCCAAAGCAAGAGCTGTGGCTGGGTCCTGGGATAAGGCATGGCTTGCTTAGGATCAAAGGAACTGCATCCATGTGCAATGGGAAGAGTTCAGCACAGGAACTTTAGAGCCAAAGGCTTCACCTGAAGTCCTGTGGGAAGTGAATTTTCCTGCTGGGTTACAGCAGCAGGACGTCAGGGTTCAAATCAGGTACCCACAGCCTGGTAAGACATTTCACCTCTCTTTGGCCAGTTAATTTAAAACAGGATTAATATTTCCAGCATGATTAGAATTTTATGAAGCTTAATTAATTAAAGGTCATAAAACACAATGAGACCAGCATATGACAGAGACCAGATAAATTCAGACTCTTGGTGCGGAAGTCCCGCTGTGTTTGAGGGCTGCAGTGGGGGTGGGGGCTCAGCCAGCAGCTGAGAACCCCCAAAACAATCCTTAGGGGAAAAGAGGAAACCCACAAGACCAAAGTGTGGATTCCCAGTGGGAATGAGCACAAAACAGGGAGCAGTCTGATTCCTGAGGAATCACCCAGCACCACACGTGGATGTGGCACTTGGGGACAGGGTTCAGTGGTGAACAGGGCAGTGCTGGGTTAATGGTTGGATTTTGTGGTTTCACAGGGCTTTTCCAGCCTTAATGAGCCCATGATTCTGTGAGTGTTTGGGCACAAGGAGCTGTGCACACCCAGGCCTGAGAGTGCACACACATCATTCCCTTCAAAGGAACTCGCTGTTCTCCGGGACCTTTAATTACTAAAAAATGCAGCAAATCCCCTTAAATATGCCAAATTAGGGTGGGCAGAAGGGGCTGTTCAGGATTGAAGTAGGATAAAGAGAATAAAATGCAAATCTCCCTGCAGTTTATACTTATGACTAATACCTATCACAACAGATTCATTTAGGAACATGCCTGTGACGTTAAACTTGTCAATCCTCCCCACCTCTCCAAGCCTCTGCTCAGGGACGTGCCTGTGCAGCTTTTCCAGCTCTGCCCAGCAGTGGCTCAGGAGATGCTGCATCTCTCCAGCTTTGGATCCTGCTGCTGGGAGTCAGAGAATCATGAAATCGTTTAGGTTGGAAAAGACCTCTGAGGTCACCCAGTCCAAGCATCAGCCCAGCGCCACCACCATGGTCACCCCCAACCTGTGTCCTCAAGTGCCACATCCACATGTTTTTTGAACACTTCCAGGGATGGGGACTCCACCACTGCCCAGAGCAGACTGCTCCAAAGCTTGACAACCCCTTCTGTGAAGAAATTTTCCATAATATCCAATCTAAATTTCCCCTGGGGCAACTTGAGGCACGAGGTCCTGCTCTGCTCCGTAGAGGAGCTCCCATCTCCTATTTGAAGAAGCTCATTGGTTGGGAAGGGCTCCAAACCTCTTAACAGACCACTTCTGTCTCAGTGAAATTATCAGGAAGGATAAGAGTGCAATTTATAACTATAAAAACCAGCCTGCATTTGAATAAAGCCAAGCCAAATCCATGGATGTCTGGATTCACTTCCCCAGGCCAGGTAGCAGTGGTCATTTGGGCATCTGCTTTGCCACCAACCCCCTAAAAAAGCTTCAATCCTGTGAATCTCTGTAAGTACATTAAATAGAGAATGAAAACCGCATTGAGATTAGATTTCCATCTCTCGACATCTACGCACACGACAGCTGGGATTAGTAAATGAACAGACCACTGAAGGAAGGAGGAGGATTAACAATGGAAAATAAAAAAGGTCGATAATCAGTGGCAGCTCTTTGGAAAAGAGACTTAGGACAAATGGCACAGGCAGCTTCAATTTATTGACTCAGGCGAATGAGAGCTGCAGAATATGAAAATGAAAGAACAATCTTCCCTTAATCTGCGGGGGCAGCGGGGCTGGGAGCCGGGGCAGGACATCATCCTCCTAACGAGGGGAGTTCTCTGCAACAGCCTCTGACAACTCCAATCATCCCAGGGCCCGGCAGGCTTAGAATCCAATTTCAGCTCCAGCTATTATTGCAGAAGTTTTAATCTCCGTTCTTATGCAAACAATTGGAGGGAATGATGGATAGATAAATAAAGGAACAAATGAATAAAAGTCAGGCTGACGCACGGGAACGGTTTCTGGTTGGGCTGAGCAGCACACGCCTGTGTGAGCCTGTGAATGGCAGCCGTGGGGAGATGGACATGACAGAGGTCACCCCCCTGCTCTGGCTGGCTTTAGATCAGCTCCAAATTTGATATTCCAGACACAGCTACACAGAGGCAATGACTGCTGTAACAGTGAGCACAAATGTAGGGGGGAAAAAACTTAAAAAGAGCTGTTCATCATTTATGTCCAGACAAAGGAGATCTGACCTAGGAAGTCAAAATTTATGAGGGAGATAAATACACTGGCAGTGGCTGGTTTGACCAGACCCAGGCAATGCAATATAAAAACACACTCACTGTACAGAATCCCAGGATCACTGGGTTGGAAAATCCCTCCAGGATCATCGAGTCCAACCTGTGACCCACCCCAGCCTTGTCACCAGCCCAGAGCACTCAGTGCCACATCCAGGTGCTCCCTGGACACCTGCATGGATGGGACTCCAAACCTCCCTGGGCAGTTCCAATGCCTGACCACCCTTTCCAGGAAGGAATTCTTCCAGAAATTCACCCAGGCACTTGTCTGGACTCCAGTACAGACCCACAAGAGAAATTTATAGATGTTTTAAATTTTTTTAATACACATTTATGAGTTTGTGGATGCTCAATTCCTGCAGCAAACGGGACCGCAGTATTTTTATGTGCTACAGAACCCAGTGCTTTGCTTTACTTCCAGTCTGAGGTTGTTGGGTGAAGCAAAAGCAGTTTGGAGACTCACTGGTCTCAGGACTTCTTGTCTGGGGAGATTTAGAGAGAGAAGGAGATTCCCACCACAGCTCCTGCACTGCAGGGAGTGGCCGAGAGGAGGGAGGGAGAAGTTCACCTCACCCCAAAGTCACTGGGGGGCTAAAATCCAATGTCCGTGTTCAGTCTCCCATCTCGTAAACCTGTATTTAGGAGAGCATGACTTCTGCACAGACTAATCTGAATTCTGTTGGAAGGAGACCCATCTCCCCCCTGCCCAAATACCCACTAAAGGTCCCTTTTGGAACACTCCCTCCTAAAGTGCCACAACGTTGATAGAATAGAACTTGCTCGGTTTGCTCAACTCATGGAAGGTTCTGCCAGGCTGTCAAACTGGTACCTTTACTGACATTAAATCATTTCCCTGCACCAAAAGGAAATTAAAGATTATTTTATGCTATTAGGTTTTAGCCCATTTACAACTTTCTGCATTAATATTAAGATATACAATCTCATTTTTGTCCAGGCTGTAAAAACTACATGAATACAAGATATTTGAAAATTATCTAAGAATTGTGCCCTCTGAGCAGCTCCCTCAGAAGGTGAACTACGAGGTCTTGGCCTCCCATTTGGAGCCTACTCGAAAACACATTTGCTGCTTGTTAGCAGATTAACAGATGAGACAGAGGGGAGTTAAACATAGCCAAGGTGTGAAAACTAATTACAGGCTGCTGCATCAGGCTGGGAATAAGGAAAGCCAGTGCTAAGTGTCTGCCCTAAGAGGTGATATCCATCTCTACTGCAGGAGAAACAAGGCAAAGCTGAACCTGGTTTTATCTCAAGGAGTTGATCTGAATCTCATTCTGTATCTCCAGGTGAGAAGTGTTCACACAGACTGCACTCAGATAAACTTCACTGCCCTCAAAGTCGCCCTTTTTGGAGGCAAAAAGCACAGTCAACTCCAGCAAGAGCTGCTGGAAATACGAGCTCAAATAACAAATAACAAACCCCCACCAATTTGCAACCAAGAGTGACGTTCCCCCACTCTTCAAGCCATGTGAAGCAAAAAACCACATTAATCTGAAGCCTTGAACCTTTTGAATAGTTATGAGCAAGAGGAAGGAGCACTGCCCGTGGCTGCTGTCGCCCAGGAGCAGCCTGGCAGGATTTCCTCGGGAATCAGGGAAAAAACATCTGTGGGAAACAGGTTCCAGCTGTGCTAGAGCTGCCCCTTGCTTCTCCTGTTGCATCTCCTGTTGTATTTTGCTTGTGCTGTGGCTGAGGCAACACCTGTGGCTTTGTCTGAGTGAAACCCAGATGCCATCAGAGTCCGGGGGCTTTGTCACAGCGGCAGAGGCAGCTTCTCACCACCTGTGATTGTGCTCATTGTCCATCTCTGGGATCCCTGGGCACCCAGCACTGCTCTTGCACAAATAACAGCCAGTGATGGAATATTATGGGCCCTACTACTCTTATTTTCTACATTATTTACTGATGGGGTCAAAATTTTGTTGTTGTGAACCTTGTGCATCTTGGTGCAAATCCACACCAAGAATGGGAGTGAGGCTGTATCAGACAGGAATACTCTCCAGCAATTTCCCATCTATTTTAAACCTGCATAAATAACTGCACCAACTGCAGCACAATGGAAGACCATTCCCTCTGGGGCTGTATTTCTTTCCCTGAGCCTCTCCTCTGGTTCCTCAGAGGCAAAGCTCTAATGTAGGAACTGTGCACCAAAGAAGATCAGAAATAGAAGAAAATAGATGATTTTTC
Organism: Corvus kubaryi; assembly: GCF_017639235.1. Taxonomy (NCBI): domain Eukaryota; kingdom Metazoa; phylum Chordata; class Aves; order Passeriformes; family Corvidae; genus Corvus; species Corvus kubaryi. Next base: position 4,133,411 of record NW_024582078.1, on the reverse strand, counting down.
TTTCTTTTGAACACCCCAACCTCAGCAGCATTTCAGTGATGAGAAAACCACTTCTGCCATGGAAATGCAGTAGTTTAGCACTAGTAATTCCACCAGTCAGACTTGTGCATTTTTGGAGTTCATGGCTGACTCTTTATGCATGCACAAGAGCTAATTGCATCCAAGAGAGCTCCGTGCCTGTTGGTCTGGAGGTGTATTGCCATATGTTTGGTGTATACTTAATTAACACAGTGCAGCTGCACTGCTTTCCATCTGTATTACAGATCAGATTCCTATTACATATCTAGGCAGGAGTCCCACAATTCATATTTATTAAAATAATTGCCCCAAGATTTAGGTGGTTGGAAATACTCAGTCAAGCAGCCCAGCATTGCTTTGCAGAAGGAAAATTATCCATCCAGGAAGCCAAAGGGAGTAGGATGAGGACTTCAGGGGCTGCCATGTGCAGGTAGAGCTCAGCCCTGCAGACAGAGGTTAAAACAGAGCCCGCTGAGCATTTCTTCCAGGGACTGGTTCTCCAGCTCTGGAGCTTATTGAAGTGTGACTTGCTGGTATATTCATATTCACCATCAGATTCAGGGCTTTTTTTAGCTCCCTGCAATCTTTTTCTCTAGGCATCAGAAATTTAATTTTAAAATTCGATTTGTGTAACTCACGCCTTGGTCTGGACTATCTGTTTCTGAAGCACCTGTGTTCAAAATTCATCTGCCTGTGAAAATCATTACAGGTGTAGGAGCTGAGTAAAGGTGCAAACTGCACATATGGATTTCAGTTGAGTTTCACTGCCAGGATCTCTTTTCCTGCTGTACAAATCCAGCTTACACAGAAATACCCCAAAAATACACGGAGGTACAAGAACAGAGCAAATGCAGAACACAAAACCACAAATTAAGTGTGACCTAATGGCAATGTTTAGATCCAGGACCTAATTACAGCCTTTCAGGAGACAAATCCAAGGACCCAGAGGTGTGCTTTGGGTTTGATAAGGAGAGGACATTTAGCTTTTTATATGAATGTTCTTGTCTTGTCCAGCCCTGCGCCGAGGAAGCAATCTGACTAATGACAGTCCAAATCTGTGCAATTATAGACAGCAATGCATGGCTGAGAAATAATCAAATTTACTTTTCTTATCCATTCATAAAGTCATCAATATAATTGTGCAGAGCTGGTTAAGACCTGCACGTGGGAAGGTGAAGATTTCCAATCACCTGGAGAGCACAAAGGGCAGGGCCCAGCAGCTGGAGCTGCTCGCACCCGTGCTGAGCTGCCTGTCCCCAAACAGGGCTCTGCCCCACGGCCGGGCTCTGCTGGGAGCAGAGCAGGCATTTACAGCCCCTTCAGCCGGGCTGGGGAACAGACACCAGCTGGCAACTGCACCTGGCAATAAGATCCAGGTGCTCCAGTGCCACTCCTGTGCCCAGCACAGATCAATGTCCTGCTCGGCTGTGCCTGCCAGGGAGGTGGGGTGGGCAGAGCCCAGGGGTGAGGGAATCCCTTTGGGCTTTGTCTGAACCAAGAACAGCAACTGGAGGGGAAACAAACCCAGGTCCCCCCTGAGCACCCGGTGTGTAGGGCCAAACGTTACCAGAGCCGCAAATCTGGGAGACTGGGGGAACTGGTGGGGAACTGGTGGGGAACTGGTGGGGAACTGGGGGTCCCTTCGAACCAGCTGCTGCCACAGCCCATCTGTGCTTATTAGCACAGACATTTCTATCTTTCCAGCTGAAGAACTTGGCTGTTTTATGTCTAGATTTGAATTATAATAGCCTTGCTGTAACTGGAGAGCAGAGATAGGGAGAGGTCTGGGAAATGTGCTTAAAGAGCTCATTGCTCTTTCCTCTTAGGGATTTTTTGCCCGCTTTGAGGGAGCTGTTGTTTGAAAACAACGGTGAGAGCAGCAACAGTATTATTAAACATTAAATAGAAACTCCAGGAGAGGATGCAAGAGAAGGAACATGGCAGATTTTGCTTGAGAAGTTAAATGCAGTTCCATTGATCCATCCAGCAGCCACAGCTCAGAGGCTGCTTTGTGCATTTGAGCTTTACAAAAATCTCCAAATCCTCAGGAGCAGGCTTAAGGGACTTGATCCATGTGTCAAATCCCCAAACTGAAGCAACATCCTGATAGGCCTCAGTTATCCTAAACAGCAGGTGGTTGCTGTCACCCCAGAGGGCAAAAGCAGATTTTGAAGGAATAACTTCAAATTTTTTCTCTTGTTTTGCATTCCCTCCTCTGCTCTGTGCAATGACATCAGACAGCAGCATCAGAAGCACCACAGTTTTTGAGCACAGGAGTGATTGCTGCTCTCTGGACCAGTGGTGTGGCAAAGGATCTGCTGGGAGCACCCAAACCAGCCCAATCCTCAGTCCTGGGCAGAGGCTCAATCCAAACCAAGCTCTGAAAGCAAGAGCCCTCTCCTTGAGATGCTCTCACACATTCCAGCAGCCAGAGTGTTTCTGGGCTCCTGTCACAGTCTCTTGGTCCTCTGAAGCAGCTGTTTGAGGGTTTGGGGGTGGATTTTTTTGGTTTTATCTTTGTTTTCACCAAAGGCCACATAATTCAATGCACATCAGCAGCAGAGCAGTAGAAACCACGAGCCTGATGTGCCAGAGCAACTCAAGTAATTTAAAGCGCAAACTAAACCCTCCCCTTTGGTGCAAGCCTCTGCTCTCAGGTGTCCCACAGACAAGCAAAGGGAACAGACTGATTTACACTGGTCTTTCCCTTCCTTAAATTGCCATTTTAATTAACTTTTCAGTCTTTAACCATACTAATGCTTGTGACTTGTGCATTGACAGGAGAAGTAGAATCACATCTCATAGCAGCAAACAGAGTTTTGCAAATGAACCTAATCCTTTCAGAGCTTTCAGCACATGAACACACATTTTCTTGCTGGCCAGTGGTTCATTTTCATACCTGAATTCTCAAGCAGCTCAGAATCATGGTAGGAAATTTCATGCTGCACAAAGCTGCTTATCAGCATCAAAAGAAATGAATTAAGATGGTTGGGAGAGGGGTAAAAAAAAACATTTTTCAAGTAATGCTTATGTTCCATTAAAGGAGCATAGGAGGTGGGTTTGCTTTTTAACTTCAGGAGAAACTGTTCCCCCTTTCCTGGCCCCTTTGAAGTGCATCCGAGTCTCAAAAGCTGTGTAGGAATAACTTAGCTGTTTGTACATAAAGAGCTGCCAGGGAAAGTTTATAGCAGTAATCACCAGCTCCTCCAGAATCCTCAGCAAAGGAACATTAATAAACATTAAAGAGGAGCGTGAGCTCGGCATCTTTCTAATTAAGAGTGGAAGAGCCTGGCAGATGAGGTCAGTCCCCAGATGGGGTTGAAGGGCAGTGTAAGCATGAGAGAACAAATTCAACGTAAAGGTCATCTATATGGATTAAATGATCTGAACAGTCAATTCCAGAGCCATCTTCTGCAATTAATATTTAATTAAAAATAGAAACACTATAAAGTTTAGCTTTTAACCAGCAAAATTATTTCATGTCCCATAAAACCTTTAAATACAAGGCCATGCATCCCTTCTCTCTCCCTATACAAAGCAGGCTGCTGTGGCTGTGAGTCACTCAGAAAGGGCATTCCAAGGGCAGACAGCCTTTGCACCTTTAAAACACTTGAAATCTGTTTCTAGTGACCAGAGACAGCATTTAACACCTGAAGGGTTTTATCCTTTTCATTCAACTGAGAATTAAATGCAATTTCTAATCAAATATTCATCCAAATACATAATGAATTTAAAGGACTGGATTAACCCACGGTCAGCAGCAATTCCATGTTTCAGAGGAGAAGGGGGTGCAGAAGAGGCACTTGAGGATGGTTCAAGTGCAATCTGCTGATCTCCAGACCCAGAAGGATCCGAGCCCGGCACCTTCCGACCCCGCTGCCCTCAGCTCCTCTCCCCAGGAGCTGTAAAACAGCTCAGAACCAGCAGCTCCTAAAGAACCAATGGCATCTTTTCACTTTGCTTTGCATATCTCTCTGGACCTCTCCTGAAAGTGCCTCCGGCATTTGTTTAGTGTGATTTGAAATGTTCTGTCTCCTCTGACTTTGCTGCCCCAGAACTAGGCCACCAAGAAGTCACCAGAGGAATGTTTGTTCTTCAGCACTCGAGTCCTTTGTAACCTACTTCCGAGTGTTTAACCTACACCACCACAAAGCAGCAGGAAAAGGAGTTTCAGACTCATCATGTGAATTCTCACGTTTGGAGAATGCAAGAAAGAATCACGTTGTTTCTACAAGTCCTTTCCCTGGGCTGAAGTTGGAGAAATTTAGGTCTGGTTCCCAACTCTGTCACCCATTTCCTTCTTGATTTTCCAAAGGCTCACACTCTCCAAGCTTCAGTGCCCTGGGAGTGTAGATAATACTGACTTGTTTTCATATGAGCTGGAGATATTTTCCACAGTGCTATGAAAATAAGAAGTAATCCAGTTCAAAGACTTGTTTTTGCTTCCCTCAAAGTCAACTGTAAAATTCCCTCCACTTCAGTAGTGCAGGATCAATGGTTTTTTCTTTAAATGTTTGATAGAGCTTCCCTTTATTCTTGGGACTTGGGGTCCTACTGTTTATTTTTACTTATTACATGAGATTTGTCATTGTTTTCAAGGGTACAGAGGTGTAAGTGAAAATCTCCACGGGTCTGATTGCCTGCAGCCCTCTGCCTCCCTCACTGCTTTTAAACAACATTCCTGGGAGCCGTGACCTGCCCCAGTCAGATTTTCTGGTTCACCCACAGCTTTGCTCAGGGAAATTTCTCAGAGGGGTCACTCCAGTGGTTATTCCCTGGCTTTGGAAAGCTGCTGTTAAACCTCTCTGAACCCACAGCTGTAGCCTGGGTAATCCTCCGTGGAAGGAGGTAGAACCCTCAACATTCACGGGAGCATCCATCCATCCATCAGGAAGAGAGAGCAGGCAGGGAAAGGCAATCAGCTTTCGTGAGGTTCTAATAAGGCAGCACAATTCATCTCTTCACTTCTTACCCAGCCCCTGCTGCATATATAAATTAAATTAGCAGTCATATGTGTGTGTGTATATATATATGTATGTATATATATATATATATATATATACACACACACATACAGATATATGAAATATCCCAACCTGAATGACTCTTCTAACATGGAGATAGAAGGCAAGAGATAAAACTGTTGAAAATCTCAGAAAGCAACACATCCTCCATCATTCCTCCTGTGACCCAGGGATGATTCCCATGCAATCACATGCATGTAAAAAAATCCCTTTTGAAGTATCTCATATTTTTGTTACTAATTCTGGTTTGCAAACAACTGCCTGGTGTTAGTGTTGAAATATGTCAGAGCTGTTAAATGCTTGTATAAATAATAAATGGGAGGGCTTGTACTAAGACTAAGGTCTCTCTGCATCAAGACATAGACAGTGTTATGTTTTATTAATAACGATTTGAAAACCACAGTGAAGTGGGGAAATGGCTCGGTGCCAGGATTTTAAACCCCTGGTTCACAACCAAGCACAGCCCAGAGGGTCACGATTCTAAGTCTGTGGCACTGACTTTACCAGAACACTTAGACTTGCACAGACAGATTTAACACCTGCAGTTATCTTTGGTGGAGCTCGTTGTTCTTCTGCCCAACGTTGTAATGATGGACAGGCCTAGGACTGGTGGAGAATCCAGTGCTGCTGAGAGAAGCAGGGCGATGGTCAGTCTGTAATCACTGCCCGGAACACCCAGAACACCTTGCAGTGCTGTGCTTTTCCAGACACCAAAAACATCTTTCTATGAATCCCAGAATCACAGAATTGTTCAGGTTGGAAATGACCTCCAAGACCATCAAGTCCAAACTTTGACCGAACATCAGCTTGTCACCAGCCCAGAGCACTGAGTGCCACGTCCAGGCATTCCTCTCCTCCTGTCCCTGTTCCCTGGGAGCAGAGCCCAACATCCCCGGCTGCCCCCTCCTGTCAGGGACTTGTGCAGAGCCACAAGGTCCCCCCTGAGCCTCTATTCCCCTTAAAAACAGGAAAAGGGGAAAATATATTTTTTTTTAATCTTTTCTATGTCTAGCTTTGTTCATTCACAAGGTTTGTTCTCTGCATGATCTTTACGCCCTGAACCACTTCCCTGAGGTCCTGTCCTTCGGGAGAAGGTGCAATCCCTCCCTGGGAAGCAGCACCACGATGATGCCAACCCCCCTGCTGGGGCTTTGCACCTTCACCAGGTCATTGGCCTGACCTGACACCCCTGTCCCAACTCAATATTCTTGTTCTGCAGAACTGAGCAAGACTTCTGCCTCTAAAATATCAGCTTTTCCATTATACCTCTAGGACAGCTGTAAGAATCATCCTCTGACTTCTATCCATGGGTAATTGTGCTACAATTATGGAAAAAAATATTGTGTCATGGAAGTGCGTACAGTGGTTATTTCTGCAGAAATAGCCTCGTGCATTTCTAAAAAAGCGTTTTCCAACCCCTTTGCGTACAATAGGCAGTGACAGACGGAGGCCGATTTACATAAAATGACACAAGCATCAAGTTCTTTTCAAGTCAGCCAAAGATTCCAAAATAGCAAAGCAGAGAGCGCTCAGCGCGGGGATGGGCACGTTACCCTGCGAGTTCCCTGCCGAGGGTTGTGCTTCCTTGACTTCTGCTCCTCAGAAATGACTCGTCGGAGCACATAGCCCTGCACAGATGGGCTTCAGGAGCAATCAAATTCTTTCAAACAAGAGCTACAGCCTAATCACTTAAAACACCAGGACTTGGGGGCAACTTTTTTTCCTTTTTTGTTCAACTTCAGAATTCAAAGATTCCCTCCCATACAACAAATCTGCAGCAGAGCAGCTGAAAGAGCACATTTTACAGTTTAGGCAGGTTCTGGGGATTGTCCTGCCATCCTGCCCTGCCCAGAAGGGCATCTTCACATCCATGGGCACAGTGCTGGAGAGCCACAAGGACAAAACTGCAGCAGGGTGAGCTCCTGCGTGTTCAGAGCCAGGCAGCAGCACCCAACACACAACAAACCCTCCTCAGCATGCACTGCACTGAAATATGTAACCACAAATAATATATGGCATTGACTTACAGCAACTCCAAGGCCAAAAACTTGAGCACTGCTCCAGATATGTCCCCTCCTTTTGTAAATCTGAACACCGTCCTGTGGCTGTGAAATAGTGACTGCCAGATAACTCATGAATATAAATACACTTTGAAAATTGCCCAGCTGAAGGCCAGCCCTTACTCAGCCACAGAGTTTGTTACGTGTGAAAAATCACTGAAAGTCAAACTAATCCATTTACTTGCCCGGAGGACCTTACAGGAATCTACCTCTGTAACAGCAGTGAACTAATACCTTATGAATATTAAAGAACTCCCCAAACAACCTCTTCTGCCCCTGGTGTAAACTGGAGAAGTGAAACACCAAAGCAGCCTCCAAGGAATGAAATTTTTTGACAGTTTACTTAGATAGAAAACTGATCTTTGTTAAGCTGCACCTAATGCTGAAATACCAGCAAGTCCAAAGGCAGAGAACATCACACTGGCATGCAAAAAAAAAAAAAAAACTGAAAAAAACCCTTACAGAGATCTGAGCTTGGTCCAACATGCCCCCATGCCTGCCCTTCAGTGGAGCTCGGTCAGGTAAGACCCAGAGCCTGTGCTCCACCTGAATCCCAGCACACACACTGGCGTTCCAAAGGGAAACTGCAGGGAACTGTGGAAGGGCTCTGGGCACTGGACAATCTCTGAGCTGGGGACGAGCTCGGTCTCTGTGTGGCTCCAGCAGCTGCTCCCAAGTCCCCGAGGCCCTGGCCAAGCTCCTCACTCAGCACTGGCTGTATCTTCATCCCCAGAGGCTCCAGCGGGGCCAAGGGCAGTTCCTGCTGGGCATGGGGGGCTCGTGCAGACCCTGCTGCCCCACAGGGACCCCAGCACCCCTGGCTGTTGGAGCTCCTGACACCCCAGGGCTGGCAGGATAAATCCACACACATTTGGTTTGCATCCCAGCCAAACAGATGGCTTGGGAGGACTGAGGGGATATTAAATTAAGCTAAGGTGAACCTTCTGGGAAAATTCAAAGGAACTTAATTGCAGAGTATTTGCTTTTACCTATTTCTCCCTTTTTATTTGGCAAATACTTATGAGCAAACTCCGTGTTTAATGAGGAAGAAAGCACTGATGAAAAGATACATATTTTTTTTAGCATCTTTAATCTGAATTCCTGCTGGTGCTGCACATTTTCCCACTACAATGCTTCCAGGTGATGAGGTTACCCTGCAATTTTTTACTGATTACACCCCAGACTAAATCAGATACAGGAGATAGATGTATAGATATATACATATGTATGGATGAAAACTCCCGGATAAACACAAAATGTTGAGCTCAGCAAACACAGCCCTAATCCCTCTGCAATTTGAGAGTGCAAGTGTTGTGTTTCATATGCAATGTACACAGATTTATTGCAGACCAGAGAGAGGAGCCTTGCTCTCAGTGGCATTGATCACTTGACATCCTTGCTCTGACTCTAAACTTGTCCCGGGTACATGGAGGTGTCATTCCCAGCAGGACTGGGAACAGAATCCAGGCTCTCTCCCTGACCCAGCTCTGCTAACAGATGATGTTCTGAACAGGGAACTGCTCAGTCACCTTGAGCCATGTGGGACTGGGGAGGAACAGCCCCTCCTGGGTACCAGAGTGTCCTGGGCAGGGGCTGCCAAATAATTCTCTTACCGGGAGCTGGAGCTATCATCTGCAGGCTTCTGCTTTAAATCCAAACAGGAATTCATTTAAATCTTGGTGCAGACTAAAAGTTACCCTCTCCTGACAGGGAACTGGTTGTGTGAGAAACACATCTCAGGATTCTGTGCAAGCCATGAACAGCCAGGTAACCACAGCAGCTGATATCAGCATTGATAAATATAGACACTTCTTATATAAGAAGGGACATTCAGGTCACTGATTTTTTAGGAAGATGTTCTCATTGATTTCCAACAGGAAATTCTGATCTTACATATTGTATAAAATGGCATTTTGATATTATTAATGCCATGCACTGAATAATATGAATGCTTAATCTAAGTGTAAATAATGATTATGAAAGCAGTGAGTGGACACTGCCAGTGCAAAGAGCAGAGTCCCTTAGATAAAGAGCAGGAGAAAACGCTGGGATTAGGAGAAGGAAAGGAACGCTCCTCACTCTTAGGTGAGAGAGGAAGAGAAAAGAGCTGCTTAGGCTGCCCAAGGTCACATAAAGGGCCACAAGTCACATCCCTCAGAGCCTCTCACTTTGCCACCTGCAGGTGACACCTCCAGGGCTCCTGTACCAATAAATCTCCAGGCAGAAGGAGAGAGGAAGGAATGGGAAGCTGCCTTGGGGCTAAATCCCCTACTAGAAATGACAAACGAAGGACAAACATGTAAAGTTTATCAACGAAATAAATCTTAAAACAAAAGGATTTGGGAGCACTGTCGTGATCTCAGTGCTTACATCAAGCACAAGCTGTGCATATCTTCACATTACAGTTACTGGTAGGAAAACATAAACTGGATTACCAGGGCTTAGTGCTTAAGCAGTCTGTTCCACCAGCAAGGCAAGGAACTTTGGCTGTTCTGGTATTACAGATGAGATTTAGACAGGACAGAGAAAAGACAAGGATCAGTCTGTTTTCCTGCTCAAAGCACAATGATTATACTCAATAAATAAAATTAAAATCAAAAACCTTCCCAGCTCATACTCATAAATCCGAGCAAGGCTGGAGGTACGTGAGCTCTGTGAAGCCATCCAGAGTTTTACCCTCATTTTCCTGACACAGCATCAAACCTGCCACTCTCACTGACAGGCAGGGAAGTTTTACCTCAGTTTTCAGGGGACAGAGTTGCTATATGAGATAAAATTTTTAAGCACAATGATGGGAATAAGGCTGATTTCACTGGGAAAACTCTGGTTCCATTAAAACCTAAACCCACCCATTCATTTCAACAATAAATTATTTAATTTAAAAAATATAAACAGCAAGAAAGCTTCGCTCCCAACAGAGCAGCAGTGGCAGTCGGGATGCACCGCCCGGGTTCCTGCAGCAGCCAGAACCAAGCACAGGGGATCATAAAGGTTGGAAAGGATGTCCAAATCCAACCTTTTAGGAACAAACAGCTGTAGCTGCTCAAATGTTTGGCTCAACCCCCCATATGGGATGACTTTTAAGGCCCCTTCCAACCCAAACCATTCTGGGATTCTATCCCGAACTTTGGCAGCTCCGCAGTTTAGGGAAGGAGATCTTCTTGTCTGCTCTCTTGCCTGTCTTCCTCAAAATGAGGCAAAGGTGATTCCCCTAAGAACTGGTGAAATGTGAGGTATTATCCAGTGCTAGATCAAAAATGTCTTCTAAAAAAAGAGGGTTTAGACTGACAGGAGGTTAAGTGCCCCTGGGATACAAAAGGCACAAAATGTGCTGAAATCAGAGGAAATCCGTGGACTGAATCCAGCAGCTTAAAGCTCAGCCACTGATTTTACTAAATCAGGAGGAGGGAGAAATCTGGTTTGTTTCCCATTTATTCCCATTAGTCTCTTCTCGCAGGTAAGAAGCCACAGGACAAGAGGAAATGGCCTCAAGTTGTGCCAGGAGAGGTTCAGGTTGGGCATTAGGAGAACTTTCCTCATGGGAAGGGTTGTCAAGCACTGGCACAGCTGCCCAGGGCAGTGGGGGGGTCACCATGCCTGGATGTGGCTCTGGAGGATGAGGGTTAGTGGCGAACACGGGGGTGGTGCTGGCTGGTGGTTGCACTGGGTGATCTTAAAGGTCTTTTCCAACCTTAACGATTCCATGATTCCGTTCAAGACCTGTAATAAAACCCCCAAACATCCAAAGAAACGAATCTCTGGCACTCAGCTCTCCCTCACCTGATTCCCTGGCCAGCCAGGGAGGGACTGTTTGTGACTTGTGTCACTCTGTGGGGCTCTTAGAGCTGTCACAAACCTGCAGGGAGAAGGGACAGGAGCCCCCATGCCCGTCACTGCATAAATCCCTGACAGATCCAGGAGGTGAAGCTGCACAGCTTGTGCAGGACACACTGCCAGGCACCTGGATCCTGGCATCCCTCCCTTCTCTATGGCAAAGGCAAGGAGAAAAATGCCTGCTGCAGACCTGGGCTCCTGGCTGTTTGTTTCAGGGGTTTTATGTTCTGCTTTGACTTGGGTTTTGTTGGCTTGTTTATTCCGAAATCACCTTGGGAAATGAGGCTGCTGCACATCACTCCCATAGATAAATTCCAATAAAGGTGTCTGGGTGGTTTGTACCTGCAGGGAGGATGGGGAATCAGCAATTGCAAGAGAATGAAATCACAGCCAAGTGTTTTATGGAGGCATCAAGGCAGACTCAGCACTCTGAGTGTCGCATCTACAGGGAAAAGCTCAACTTCCCAAGGTGCATAAATAGCAACAGGAAGGAAAGGATATCTCAGGAATGCTCACCTTCCTCCTGGGAGATCTGAGAGAAAGTAAAGGCTGGGGGGGAAAGGGGAAATTCTTCACAGCAGACATGGGAAAGAAGTAACAGACGATGGTTTAAATCTCATATTGTGCAAGTAATGATGAAAAATCTTCTAGGACAGGAAGGGAATTAGAAAATAAAACCTGGTGACAGGGAAGCTGTGAATTTCCCAACTGTACAAGCAGTGATGGGAAGGGCCAGGCAGGGGATTTAGGATCAGATAAAAGATTTACTGGTGGAAGCTGCAAAATGGTAATTTCACTGTGTAGTTGTGGCACCAGAAAACAAACCAGGCAACTGAGTGATTTGTTTTTTCTGAAATACTTATGAATGTGCATAAAAATCTGGCTGCTCAAACGTAAAACTACAAAGAAAAGGACCTGAGGTATCTAGAGAGACAAGACGCATCATTCAGCTTGGTCCCGAGATGCAGATCTCAAGTGATTTATTCTTATAATCTGCTCCTATTCATGCAATACTCAAACACTCTTAGAGAAACAAAGCGGGGTTTGATTTTGGTGATTGTCCCTTCGTGTACTAATTATTTTTATTAGCAAGTTAATTTTCCACACAAGCTGTCTGCTTTCTCATCTGGGAGAAACACATTTGTAAAGCCAGAAGTTCCAAACCAACTTTGTGAGCATTACCCGAGGAAAGGAGCATCGAGCTCGTTGTGAAACCCTGCAGGGAACAGCCAGAGCAGGTGAGGGGCTGGAGGAGGCAGGGCAGGAGCATGGGGGCACACGGGGCACCCCCTGGCACAGCCCTGGCACAGCCCTGGCACAGCCCTGGCAGCCCAGCAGAGGCTCTGGGGCTGCTGGAGGGAGTCCAAAGAGACGCTCAGAGCTCTGGGACCCCGTCCCTGTTCCCAGCCCCGTGTGGGTTTGCACTGAGAACTGGCCAGTGCTGCTGGCTTCTCAAACTGCACAAAAGGGAATTTTACACTCCGGCAAACTGCCAACCCGGATTCTGGAGGAGGGAAAGAGCGGAAAACAAGTTTTGACTGGTAACATTTAAGGTGACACTATCCATCACTGGCAAACTTCAACAACTCCGGTTAATTTTTGCTGAGAATGATAAAACACTCCAACGAAGAAGAAATAACAGGGACTTTCAGGCAGGGCTATTTTTCTTCTTGATTTTCTTTCTATTTGAAAGAAAAATCCTGTTAAATCTGAGGTGGTTTTAATCAAATACAGACGAAGGAAATTGAACTATTCACAAACCAGCCTCTATTTTCAATTGGGTTCTGTTACTTTCACTTTAAAAGTTTGTGGTTTCAATTGTTTCCTAACAAAAATGCAAAACGTTTCAAGCGAAATTGACATTTGTGAGCATAGCCCTTTAGTCCGTCTTTGAAAAAACTCTGAAATTGAATAAAATATTCAACCAGCTCTAGACTCAGAACACTTCCCTGGAGGCGTCGAGCTGGCAGCATGTAGGTGAATGTTATTTTTTACTCAGAAAAATTATCTGTGTGTTATTAACACCTGCTTAGAAGAACAAATGGAGAAGATGTTCTAAAGTACAGATAAAGTGGGTCCGAGCCTGAACTCCTGGGACTGCAGGGGAGGAGGGCCAAGCATCGAGAGGCAGTGAAGGTGTCAGAGGGTTGGTGACTTCCAGGAGGTCACTTTGAGGCTCTTGGTCACTGTTGTGGAGGGGACGGACTCTGCCTTTCCTCGCTTCCCACCTTTGCACCGGAAAGCAGCGGGTGGGAGCCTGAGCCTGCTCCATCCTGGCACACAGAAAACCCCACAATGCTTGGGCTGGGAGGGACCTCCGGGACCATCCCATCCCAGCCCTGCCAAGGCAGGGACACCTCCCACTGTCCCAGGGCACTCCAAGCCCTGAAAAAAAGATTCTCTGATCTGGCTGCCCCGCACTTATCAGAATGAACGTCCTATGGCAGCGTGGTGTTTAAAGCTCACCTTCTTTTAATAAAAAAGATAAAAGAGATAAAAGATGAAAGAGTGGATAGCCTAAGGAACAGCTGTTTGTTTTCACTGTCTTCTGTGACAACCTTTGCTGCCCTGCACTAAGTAGGTTTGCAGAAGGCATCTGGATTTCTCAGGGATTTATTATTTATTTTTGTATTCTGCTATACATGAAATGAGGGGCAGAAAATTGATTTCAAGGCTTCCAAAAATTCAAATTTTATTCATAGAAAAGAAAGCAGAAGGAGCAGAGCTATGAAGAAGGAATGCTGAAGTCACCTGGCTTTTAATAAAATCTGTAGTTAACCAGCCACACGTGCTCCTTACATCCCAGGAAGAGATGAGAATGGAACTGGGAGGGATGGGATGATGGTTCTGCAGCCATAACACAGCCCTTGTGCAGCACAGGTTTGCACCTGCTCTGAGATGAAGCATTAATATTTATTTAAATGAGACCGTTCAGGAGGAGTCATTAAGCACCTCACCCGAGGTAGAACAAAGCCTGCCCACGCCAGCGCCAGGAGGCTCCTGCATTGCAGAGGGAACACCCTGGGTGACCTCAGAGTTTAACACGCCCTGGGTGCCACCTCCCAGGTTCTCACGGGGTCTCTCTCAGTCCGTGCCTCTGCTGCAGCCAACCCTGGCCTGGCTGACGCCAGCCAAAACCAGATTTTGGGATCTACAGAATATCTATGGCCAGATTTGCAAAATTAAATAGGTGTGTAAAGATGCAAATAGCATTAGGCCTGCACCAGTGCTCCAGTGATCCCTCTTACGAGCTCAATTAACTTCGTAAATCGAGCCCTGCCCCATTGTGATTCTGCTCAGGTGAGGCTGAGATGGAGCAAAGCCAGAGGAGCAGTGGCTAGGCTGGAAGGACAGAGCCCAGCAGGATGTGCCCAACGGGAGCCTACAGGACACATGGAGAGGGGATTTTTACAAGAGCATGAAGTGAGAGAACAAAGGGGAATGGCTCCCACTGCCAGAGGGCAGGGTCAGATGGGATTTTGGAAGAGATTCCTCTCTGTGAGGGTGGGCAGGCCCTGGCACAGGGTGCCCAGAGCAGCTGGGGCTGCCCCTGGATCCCTGGCAGTGCCCAAGGCCAGGCTGGACATTGGGGCTTGGAGCAGCCTGGGACAGTGGAAGGTGTCCCTGCTATGGCAGGGGTGGCACTGGGTGGTCCCTTCCAACCCAAACCATTCTGGGATTCCATGAAACCATTGAAACACAACATGACCAGTCTTCACTTCCCCCTGGTTCTGCTTTGCTTAAAGAAAAGGCCCAGAAACTGGACACAGACTGTCCCTGCCCAGCCCCTCACTGGAGCTTGTGAGCTCTAAAGGAGAGATCCAGAATCCTGAGCGCTTCCCCGACCCCCAACACACCTCTGCAACATTTGCGATGTTATTTGGGATTTGACTGAAGGGCAACGAAGCCAACTCCTTCCAAATCTTCCTGATCTCAGTAATACCCTGGACACACAGAGTCAGCCCACAAGGACCCGGCCCATGTTTGAATTTCTGGATTGACATTTGGCCCATTATTAATGGGATTTGTCCCTTACATTTCCAGACCTGAACAGTCTGCACTTGAATAGCTCCTGCAGAGCTTAACTGCACCACGAGCATTTGGATGCTCCTGCAATCCCTCCTATCACTGGAAAATGGCTTTTATTTACAATGCAGGCCTGATCCAAGTAAATTCTCAATTCCTTTTATCTGTCACTGTCTGATGACAAACATCACATTATTGGGATCACTTTCCCTTGGAAGGGACAGAAGTAAATATTCAGGGAATAAGAAGACCTTGGATTGCATTTTACATCTCAGGAAAGGGAAACTTTAATCAGCTCTGTCCCAAACTAACCGGAATTTTCTTGACACTGCCCACTATGCAGTGAGTTTCCAATATCATCATTTAAAGAAATCCTGGTGGAGGGAACTGGTCAGGGACAGGGAGACAACGATTTTGTCCCTCTCTGATCAACCCCCCAGAAAGGCTGCAGAAACCTGACACAAGATCTGGGCATTATGTGGCATTTCTCTGCATAACAATTGCATTTCTTGTCTCTCTATATATTCTATATTCAGCTTCCAGTGCATCTTCTGGCCGGTACAGAGAAGCCTGGGGTGTGGAATACTCTGTTACAAATGCTCCATCACAACTCATTCCCTTTTCTTCCAGTCACTTCTTCAACTTCTTTGAAACTGCTTCCAAGTTCAACTTTCCTAGAGTCTGAGGCTTTCAAAAAGCCAATTCTTAAAAAGCTAATTAGTTCCCCATAGGCTTTTTTTTTTTTTGACTCAGTAAATATTTCTGGGATTGCTTTTTGTATAATCACTGTTAGCAACTCGTTAAAATGCACAGTATGTGGATCATTTGGAATGTGACATGGCTCAGCATGGACACTCAAGCTGCTTAAAAAGACAGAAAAGAAAAAGATGAGGATAAAAAGAAAGCAAAACCCCAGCATTTCCTTTAAGCTGACACCACAGTTAAGGATTTAAGACAGGGCAGGGAGCCTTCAGCCCTGCTATTCGGTGAAAAGTCTAATTGCTCAATGCACTGCCTGCCCTCTCCAGCCTCTATGTTCTCCAAAAAGTTCCTTTTACAGAGAGTTAAGATGCTAAAAAAAATGGATTCTGTGAGCAGGTAATTGTGTACGGTTTTCACTCCGAGTAATATGAGGATTCTTCTTGAATTAATAATGAATGAAGTAATTTTAAAGGCCTTTAGTGTATGCAGCCAGAAATAAATAATGCTTTAATCTGGGACATTTTATATTCCATTAAAACAAACACTTTTTAAAGAGTGGGCATTACTGAGCAGCACTCAGTCACTCACATGCCAGATGCCTGAATCAGATGGACAATAATACTCAGGACATTTTCTTAGTATTTCAATCATGTTCTTCATGCTTGATGGAAAACAGGAAGGTTGAAAGTATTACTTGGGGTCACAACGAGAAATTCCAGCTGAAGGGCTGCCAAGCTGCTGCTGCCTGGAATCCCAGGATGGTCGGGGTGGGGAGGGCCCTTCCTGTGCTCCTTACCCCGGGCTGGGAGAGAAGAGACTCCAGAGCTGGCCCTGCAGCCTGACCCGCACTGACCTGGGGTAAAACAGAGAAATGAACCCAAAGATCAGCCCCCGGTGCCTCCTCCCAGCCCTGCCCCAGCTCCGGGCCAGGGGCCAGAGAGGACCCCGGGTGGTGACGGCCCCGTACCCCCCAAGGGCCAATTCCCATGAACAGATTTGAGTCTTAGTGCCCACATCAGAACTTAAATTAACTTAAATATTGACCGAGAACTTGCTGTCAGGCTCAGGGTGAACAGCTCCAATTACCAAGGAAACAGGAGTGCTTGAAAATAGTATCACACTCTCACCCTTACTGGGAAAAACCCCACGGCGTGGAGAGGGTGGGCTTTTGTCAGCAAAGAGTCAAAGAGACTCTTTTTTTGCTCATGTATGACAATAAATCCCCACTGCTATGATAAACTAGGGAGCTTTTTCTGCAGGGATAATGGTGAGTTGAGGGGCTAAACAGTCCCTTGTTGTGAACATTTCTGCATTTTTCAGTTGTGCTGACAATGGATTCCCCTCGAGCACGAGGCTGCCGCAGAGACCCGCAGGTGCCCACGCTGCTCTGAGCACCTGCCCAACCAAAAATGCTGTTAAATTCAGCAGGCTGATAAAAAAACCCAAACAAAAAAATCTTAGAGAGCTTTTCCTGATACATCTATCGCTGCTGAAACTGAGATCTGAGGATCAAAATCTTAGATGACATGAAGCAAAAAAAGCCTGAGATTACTTTTTGCCAGATCTATCAGCTTTGCAAGAACTAAAGGGAATAGAGCTTCCTCTGAAAAGCTGAATTTATAAACATCAGGAATAACCTCCACACTTAACTGCCTTTTAAGATTGGAGGTATTTTCTCCAAAGTGAAATTCAGCTTTTCTTATATTGATTCTACCTTGAAGTAAATTCCACTTTTTCTCTGAATAACTGTTAAATCAACAGTTTAGAATTCCTTTTTTTTTTTTTCCTGTTAAAAAATATCCAGTGCTTTAACAAGTTTCATGGGAAAACCTGAGCTATCATAAAAAAGGACAACATCTGTTTTCCTTCCATGAGTTGGGTATGACGCAGTAAAATGCTATTTGTGATAAGAATTGCCCTGCAAACACTCCTGAGCTATACCGGGGTGGGATACTCCAGATTTCAGCCCCCACCTTTGTCACCTGCCCTGGTGACAGTGATGGCTGAGGATCAGGGCAGGTGGCAGCACCCAGCGCCGAGGGAGAGCAAGCAGGACATCTCCAACACTCTCTCTGGAAATGTGTTTGTGGCAGGGCTGAAATGCAACAATTCCCCACTCAGAGGAGGGAATTTCCAGCAGCATTTGGAGGGGAAAGGGAGGGGAGCGATGCCAGTGCATCAGCTGGGGGGAGCCAAATGCAGAGGACAAACATCCACCTTGGTACTTCCCAAAAGCATCTTTGGTTTAGCACATCACCATCCTCACGGCGAACAGGAACTAGGGACGTGCTGCTAATTGAGAGCTGAAACAATGAGCTGGACTGGGACCACTGGGTGAGCTGGGACAGGCTCCCCATTTGCTCTGAAAAATTCCTGTCAGCTACAGCAAAGAAAGGCTTCAGCAGCTGACACACGTTTGAAAAGGATGGAGAGCAAAGAAAGCACGGACAGAGTCTCAGCTTTGTGCAAGTCCCAATCTAATCCCAGAACCTGAGTCAGGGATGACAGAGGCAGCGTGGAGAGAGGGATTAGGGAGAGGCATTAACTGAGGATATGCAGAGAGGCTGCTCTCAGCCCTCCTGTGACTGAAGCACGAGATAAAGTTGTTATGTCTCCATGAAGAAAACCATTCCCATCCTGCCGTGGCTCCAGTCCAGCCTGCAGGACTTTGGGAATCAACATCCACGGTCATCCCATCTCCCACTGAAACAGGACTGTGAGGGCACAGGTCTCCTTGCAGGGAGAAGGATTCTCACACTCCCATTGTAATCCCTTTTTCAAAGGTCTCTAATAATATTTCTTCCCCTGCTCCGTTTAATGAATGGTAATAGGGAACACTTGATTAGAAGCCTTTCATCATTTTAGGACTAGGGGCTTTAGCTTTCTGACCTACGTTCCTTGCCAATGAAATTCCATTTTTAGCTTCGACTCAAGGTCTGAATGTTACCCAAATTCAGACCATCTGTTTTAACTGCCTACAGGCTGAGGAGCTGATCCAAGCCAGGAGGAATAGATGGAACCAGTGTGTTCATATATTAAGTATTCTCCACCCTTTGTGTATTAAATAACCTGCTTAGTTGGTTCCCGACTCCACACAAATATTCCTGTTTCCTTGGGCAGTACCTGCTGTTGTTGTGAGGAATATTCCTGCCACCAGTTGCTCTCAGGTCACCTCTCCTGTACAACTGGAGGAATGAGCAACCTACAACCGACTCCCAGTTCACCTTATCCCTTTGTTTGGCTCTGGTGAGGGTTGGTCCAGGCTACCCTGGGAAATTCATCAGGGAATAACCCTCCTCTCTTCCTTCCTAATTCTCACCATTATAGAAGCAGCAGAACTTGCATCTCCTCAGAGGACAATTTTAGATACGTCTCAGCCCTTTCATCACACAAAACTCAGTAAGAAAAATGAATTTGTGAAACAGAACAATATTGAAAAGGCAACTTTACCTGGAAAATCCCCACTAGACAACTGCTGACCACAGCTTTACTAAAAATCAAAGTGAATCCAAGTGCTGAAGATAAGCTGCTGCTGCTAGAGCTGATAGGCATCTCCAGCCCTCATCCCTCACAGCTTGGCTGAGGGATGGAATTGCAGCAGAATTTCTAGAGCATCCATGAAAACATTACCAAATGAATTATGCCAGGGAAAAAGAAAACAGTAGTGTGAAACCATGCCAGATCTCACAGTTGAATACCCAGCTGGGGAACTGCCCAGCTCCAAACAAGGCAGAAAATAAGTATATTTAATGTAAAAGAATCCTAGCATGAAATAGGCTCTGTACTTCCCCGGCCACGGCTGATTTACTGTTCAAGGCTGTCATTTGACAGCCTGTTTGCAGATTCTCTTGCTTCAAAGGCATCGTGGCTCTGTTTACAGCTCAGCCTTGCAGGAGGCACCAGGAGCCCTCATGGCCCCAACCCAAACCCGTCTGTGCTTCTGTGATTGTACAAAACCCAACTGGAGATTGTACAAAACCCCTGGAGACATTCGAGGTCGAGTGGACAGGGCTCTGATCAACCTGATGCAGTTGAAAATGTCCCTGCTCACAGCAGGGGGTTGGAATAAATGGCCTTTAAAAGGTCCCCTCCAACCCAAAGCGTTCCCTGAGTCGGAGGCAGAGCAGCCCAGGGGAGCAGCACCTCGCGGTGCTCCAGGGCTGTGGCTTTTGGGGGCTCATTCCAGCAGGGCAGATGAGGAGTGGTGAATTAAACCCTAAACAAAAGATCCAAGTACCCCAGCCCCCTTGCCACAGCTGTTAATTCCCTGCTCTTTCATCATGTGCAAAACCCAGAGAGGAATGAGCAATACTCGCTTTTGTTTCCGCTGGATCATTGGAAGTGACACGATCATTATTTCACCGGGGGTTCAAAGCAACATCAGCAAGATTACCTTGGACTTGCACCCTTGAGATGGAGGGGCAGGAGCTCCTCGGAGCTGTCATGTGCAATATTCACACTCGGGCAATGCCACTGAAACCTTCTAGCTGAATTTTAGCCATTTTCCTCTCCTTTGTGCGAATCACAACATTGCTGAGTGAATTACTTGGAGCATAAAAAAGGACGTCTTGCACCTGGAAGTCTACATGCTAATTCCATGCTTTATTCCAGCTCTTTCATGCAAAAGGCTTTCAAAATCATGGTCTATTGTACAGTACATAATGTTATTATTCTGTCCTTATTGTCCTAAAAGCAGACGCTTCCAGGCTGGAGCAAAATCTTCTTTTGAGTCTCCTGTGCCGGGCAAAAAGTTAGAGAGATAAAGCAGCTCCCAAAGAGCTGTTAATGCCCATGTGAGGCAGAAATACTAAATCAGGGGAGAGCATTGTTTCTGTTCCCAGCTCCAGGAGACATTTCAGCTTTCCCTGGGTGTGAAAACCACACAGTTTTGCACCACTGGGCAGCCAATGTCCCCTGAACACTTAAACACTGCGACAAGAAAAAGCACAGCCTGACTGTGGCATGAATGAGCCGCTGTCCCCACGTTCCTGTGCTGGCGCTGGGACTGCCCCCAGACCACCAGGGACACCTGGACTCTCTGGGGGGCTGCTCCGAGGGGCCTGAACACCCCCCTGAGCCAGGGGAGGAGGGCTGGAGCTGATGCTCTGCCCGAAGACAGCTCTGGTGGTGAGAAGGAAGGTGGTGTCCCCCCACCCCAGAACTGTTGGAATGAGCCCAGAGGAGGCCACTAAAGTTGATCACCAATCCTATGGAGCTGGGCTGGGAGAGCTGGGAGAGCTCACCTGGAGGAGAGAAGGCTCCAGGGAGACCTCAGAGCCCCTTCCAGTGCCTAAAGAAACCCATGGAGACAACAGCTCCACGGTAATGGCAATTTATAACCAGAACCCCCTCCCCAGCTCTGTGCCTCATCCAGGATGAAAAGTTGGCCCAATAAAAAGGCTGCTGGAAAAGAGCTGCTGGAAAATCCTCTGCAAAGCTGTTCCATTGCCACCACAGAGCTGTCACCGTACCTCCTGATGTCCCTATCCCGTAAGATCTTCCAGCTACTTTACTCCAACTCCCTGTTCCCGGGGCTGTGGATGTTGCACAGAGATGCAGGATCATCAGAGATGCTGCGAGGGGTTATTTTTAGAGGGAGTCATTTGATGAGCTCTCTGGCACCTTATTTACTTCTGTCTCCAGCTGGGGACCTGAGCAATGTCCAGACACATGTGTGGCTAAAACCAGGGCTCGGGAGCAGCGACCTCTATTTGATAACACTTCTCTGCTGACAGGGAGAAAAACAACTGCACATTATGTTGTCAAGACTAATAGCTGCTCATTAGGGTGAGTGACATATGACCCCTTCTCTATCCAAAGAACACAGAAGTCACATGAGAAATTAAAAAAAGAACGTTGAAGCTCTGTGTGCAGTGCTTTCCAGTCTAGAGAGTGAC
Source organism: Corvus kubaryi (assembly GCF_017639235.1). Taxonomy (NCBI): domain Eukaryota; kingdom Metazoa; phylum Chordata; class Aves; order Passeriformes; family Corvidae; genus Corvus; species Corvus kubaryi. The sequence goes on along the minus strand of NW_024582078.1, from coordinate 4,111,850 downwards.
CACTTAAAAGTCATTTCCTGATTTTTTTTTTCCCCTGCTTTGCCTGTTTAGGGATTTACTTGAAGTTTATGTTGTGTGTACAGTGAATCAGTCTCGGGGTTCACAGGGTTCCCTTGGGAGGAAATGGAATTGAGGGGACAGCAGGAGTAGAAAGGGGACACACCAAAGGTGTGCCACTGGAAACACGGGATACACCTGTGTGCAGGCTCTGGAATCGCTGCCGGTGCGCAGAGGGCACTGAAGGGATGTGGCAGCAAGGGCAGCTCCCCCTGACGCTGGCACACCTTCCACAGGTGAGCTCATCTCACTGGCACAGCCAGGGAGCAGAGCAGGGAACCCTGGAATGTTTCAGGCTGGAAGGACCTCAAATCTCATCTGACTCCAGCCCTGCCTGGGGCAGGGACCCCTTCCACCAGGTGACCCTTCCACTGAATTCAGCAACTGCAGTCTGGTGCCACCTAAGTGGATTCCTGGCAAAATAAACGGGGGATGTATTTCCCTCCGGGATGCTGCCCTGGCCTCCCAGCCGGTGCAGATGAAGGAGGCTGCAGCCACGTGCAGGCTGCGGCACCCCAGATCCCCACACTGACAATTTGCATCATCAGTGTTGGCACTGCTCAGCGCGAGGGGTCACTGCTGGTGCTGGGGACAGTCGGAACAGGGGGCAGCTCCTGCTCTGAGGAACCCAGCACCCCCTTAACCAAGCAAAGAGCAAGGAATTAATTGCCATTTCCTCAGCGGGGAGCCGAGGTACAGAAAGTTACAATGATTTACTGGAGGTCACATTAAAAGCCCACGGAATTCACAGCCTCCTGTTGTGCTCGTGCAGCTCAAACACCCCGTTAGACTCGCTGAGTGTTAATCATTACCCAACTCCTCTATCTTCTCACTGCTCTAATGAGATTATCGATGAATTACTTAAAATGCACTTTCTGTAGAAGTTTTTTAGATGACAAGTTGCCTTTTACTAAACAAATTAATGGGGAAGTTGAGTTCTCTCATTCCAGTCTGGGGAAAAGAAGTTTTGGGTTTGAAATGCCTAATTAGTACTAACTGAAATCCAATAGCTGAGTTTATTTGGCACTGTACCTGGTATAAATACGCCGTGGGGCCATTATGCTTGTGGTAGCATCAGGACAGAAATAGTCTCTCCAGCAATTAATATTGCAGTAGCTGTGGCTGTCAATAGAGGAGCAGAGCAATTGCAGCTTCAGAGGTTCATCCCAAGCCCTGTCAAAGTCAAAGGGAGGCCTCTCAATAAGCGCAAGACATGGAGCTCTAGCTGGGTTTGCCTCTGATAAACAAAGCTGAGCTATTCCCAAACCTCAGGGCTGACATTTCCACATCTCAGGTCAGCCCAGTGAGAAGATACCCCCAAGTGCCTGATGTCCAAGCCAGCAGACTCCCAGAGGGAGGAATCCAGGAGAATCCTCCACAGAGAGCTGCAGTAGATCAGAATCAGCGTTACCAGTTCCAGGTCTTGTCCCTGCTCCAGCCACTGCAGAGCTCTCATGGTAGTATCTCTCGCAAGAGTTGTGCAGATGAAGTTCTCCATCTCGCCACAAAATCCTTCCTGCTCCAAGGGTTTGATCTGTCCTGGTGGTGTTTTAAAGCACCTTCTCTGAAGTCCCAAGTAATGAGGTAACTCTCAGTCTGCATGTAAGAACAAAACTCCCTGAGACAGACTGTGAGCCAGACACTTATTATTATCCTTTCCACAAATGCACAGAAGGGCTTTCTCTCCATGCTCCAGGTCACTGAGATCATGTTTGAGGCATATGATTAATTTTCAGCCTTATTGTGTTAAGGGCCAGCAGGAGAAAAGAGAGAGTTTTATTTTTTTTAGACCAGTGTTAAATGAGGTAGAAGATCTTGTCGCTTAGCAAGAGCTTTGAAATGATCTTTGCATAAAGCAGCAGCTAAAAACTCAGTAGACACGAAGAGCAATCTATTGATTTGAGGTATTCTGAGGGGTTTTGATGCAAGTGGAGGCAGGAGAAGGATTCTGCTTGGGATAAATAAGCCTTGGCTAATGGTGCCTGAAGCATTTAACATGCAAGGAGTCCTGCTTCTATTCAGCCCCTTGTAGCAACAAGTTCTTGCATGGGGACAAGAAGTTCAGTTGATAAAAAAGGTGTTTTGAAATATTTGTTTTTCCTCTTGGATGTAAATTATTCTTCGCTCAGCTCTATTCCCCTCAAAGCTCTTTGTTGGTCATAGACTGACATCAAAAGTAAAAATAAAGCCTCAGTTGTAATAAATCATTTCTCTTTTCAACATTTGCTGCACCAAGCACCAGAACACCCCAAATACCATCTGATAGCTCTAGATTTCAATTTTCAGTTTTCAGATTTTTTCCAGAGCACAGGGGCTCCAGCCCTCAGAGCATCTCCACAGTCTCCTCTGCACTTGCTCCAGCAGCTCCGTATGCTCTTTATGCAACACAAATTACAGCAGAAGATTATTGGGTCCAACCCAATGCAGAGCTTTGTATGAGTATTTTTCAGCTGGTCTCATATCCCTGAGAATTCACCTTTTACTGAATGCACACTTTGAACAACCCCCAAATTTCTGACTGTGCAGATGGCCAGGAAACTGCTGGGCTTTGAAATGGAAGTGTAAATCAGTCCTCATTTGCACCTGGATACAAGGGAATGAGAATATATGAACCTGCTCCCCAGCAGACACAGAGTTTTAAGTTTGCTGGAGCTCGCCTGCATGGAGAGGTGGGTACAGAAGGAGTGAGGATGTGACTTTAAGCACCCAGCAGCTGCCTGGAGCAGCGCTTCTGTTTTGCCACAAAGGTGCCTTTCTTAGGCTCAGCTCAGCTCCCAGCCTGGGCAGGGCGTCCGTGCTCAGCCCGGGGTGCCAGCACCACGAACTGTCCCTTGCCTGGCAGAGTTCTGAGCCTCAGTGCCCACCCTGCTTGCTGCTCAGGGAACCTGACAAGGCTTTTGGTCTGAAGGAGGGGCCTCCCTCTCTGTTTCTGCCCCGCAGTTATGGTGACATGGTGCCCAAGACGATTGCTGGGAAGATCTTTGGCTCCATCTGCTCGCTGAGCGGGGTGCTGGTCATCGCCCTGCCCGTGCCGGTCATCGTGTCCAACTTCAGCCGCATCTACCACCAGAACCAGCGGGCAGACAAGCGCAGGGCACAGAAGGTAAGTGTCCCCAGGGGCTCCTGGGGCACAGGGACACTGTGGGAACGAGCCTGGGGGCACCGTGTACCCTCACACCCTGAACAGGCACAGCTCAGTCCCGCACGCTCAGCTAATCCCCTCAAAACGATCCCCAAAACAAGTCCCACACCGTGTCCAAAAACTACCAATCCCCCCAAGGCTCTGGAAGAGGGACACAATAGACAAAAGCCACCCACAGCACCAAACACAGCACAAACAACACAGAGGAAGTGCCCAAACTCGCAGCCTGCAACAGACGCTGATGTAAAGCCACTGCCCCAGAGCAAGGTGAGGGACTGAACTGCCAATGCTCCCCAAACAGAGCACCCACCCCTAAACAGAGCAAAATACGCCACAGTAATTCCTGCTTGGCTTTTCTCCAGGACCTGGTCTGAAATCCACTGTTGCCAAATTTCAGCTGCAGAATCCCCCCCCAGGTGTTTTAGTGCTCTGATGGCATCCCACTCTGAGCCACATTTCACACCAGGTTAGTGTAGAAACTTCACGCACAACTGGATGGATCCTTGTATAAAATTTTCATATTACATGTCACAAAACGACACCCAGATAACAACTTATCTAATCACATTTCTATCACAAGGAAAATAAACTCATATGACCCTACAAAATTTCAACACTGGTCGACCCAAAGTCCAACCAGGACAATTGATACATCCTACCTTGGACAGAGAAGTGTGTTCCCATCAAATATGCACCACCTAAACTCCTCATTCCTGCACACACTGTACTGCTGTATTTTCAGCATCAGAAGCAACAGGGCTGTTATTACTCACCTTTCCTGCATACTTGTCTGACACAAATATATATCTGTGTGCACATAAACCCTTAAATCGTCCCCAGGAGCTGTTTATCCTTCTGGCTGCTTCATTTCTTGTTGTCTCTCTGTAGTTTCAAATACACCCATCCAGCAACATGCACTTATCAGCACACATACCCCTCAAAACTGTGACTGGAACACTGGGAATACACAAAAGCCCCTGGAAATGTGAAGGGGATTACTGAATATTCCAAATTCTGAACAGTTTTTGCCAGTAGAAGCTCACTGAGTCACTAAGAGAGTATAACAGATTTACTATATCTCTATTTCAATCTGCTAAATTACACCACAGCCAGAATCAGGTTTTTACAACAACTGCAAACTAAAGGCCTGAGGTTCTTTTTCTCCCTATGGAATGCTGTCTGCCAGATATTCAAGACTCAGGGGACCTGATGGAGAACAGTAGTAGGAAAATGTGCTATTTCTGCTTCAGGCAAGCATCTGGGCTGTGCCTACTTCTTGCATCTCAGGGAGCTGACAGCAGAGAGCTCAGATACAAGACCTACAAAACCACAGAATTTGGCAGTCAAAACACAAAAGGGGAGTAGCAGAGAGACAGAATCGTGCAGGAAGCAGCTGCAGCCTCGGCAAGTCACTGCTGGGTTTTGCAAATCCCTGCCTGAGGTTTGACACAGCACATGTGGAACAGGGGAGGTGTTTTGAGGGACAGTTGTTTATTTGATCAGTCACACAACACAACAGAGATAAAAGAAGTGTAAAGGTATCATAAGTCCACTCTGTAGCATGCACTGTTCTGTCAGCAGCTGGCAGTGGGATCCAGTGTGGATCAGCACATTCATTTAGAGAATTTCAATCATTTGCAGAGTGAATTGTCTAAAGTGAGGCTGCACCCAGCATGAGGATTTGGGATTTCACTTGGGACAGGAGCAGGTGAGGTGTCAAAGCATGGGAAGGACAGAGATGCTCAGGGAGAGGTTTATGGGGATAGTGTCCAACAGCCCATTTCCAGAACTGACAACTTTGAGAGAAAGCCCTTGTTCTACTGAAACAGCACCAAAACAGAGATAGCACCTGCTCCACAGCCCAGCCCAGGCACAAAGAAATGGGCCAGACAAGATTTGGGCATAACCCTGGGTCACAATCAGAGAGGCCCCAGAGCTGGCTCCAGGTCCGTGCTCCGGGACAAGGCAGCCCCTCTCTCAAGGCAGCAAACCAATGTTTCTTCCTCTGATTCAGCTTTTCCCTTTATTCATTGGCCTGTGATCCACTTGGTGACAGGGAGAAGTCCCACCACCTTTGATGCCAATATGATTGATTGCAGCTTTTATAAAGGTTTGCTGTATTGACACACACAGTTTATAATTTCCCCCCATTTGAATTTCTAATTCCCTTGATATTGGTGGAATTTCTCAGTTAAGAAACTTTTCTCAAGTCAGAAGTGTGAGTAATTTTCACATGATCAGCACTGCATGAATGCTAAAAAGAAGGAAAGAGAGAGAAGCACATTAATGACAGTCCCTCCAGAGATGGTCAGGATGTACAAAGGGACATTAAGGATCTGCTTTGATACCACACTTGTTCCAGCACCATCCCACACTGAACTGAATCCCAGCTTCAGAAACAGTTAAAACGCTGCCCCCATCTAGTTAAAGTTACAAAGACATTTGCATGGTTTTTTCAAGAAGGTTGGAAAAATCTCTTTGCTCTCTCGGCCCATGAATATGAAGAACCCACCAGCAGGAGCTCCTCACAGACAGAACTTGGGAGACGGCTCGGAATCAACGCAATGTCTTCCTTTAGCACACCACAAACTTAGTGAATTCTTTTTCTCTTTTAACTGAAGAGTAGTTTCTTGGGTATGTATTAGGACAAATGCTTTGGAAGTTCTGTTTAGTTCGAGAATCATAACTTTTATGATGTACAGGTAGATTTCAAGATAAGGCTATAGACCATATTAATTTTTTATATGAACTCAGACTGAGTTTTCCCAGTGACAAATAACAAAGGCAGAAGCACTGTACAAGCATCAGGCTGGCTGGATTGGCACTCACAGATTGGAAGGGTGGGGTGTGAGAGAAGCTGGACTCTCCAGCCCCATGGGGTTTCTGAGGGGCTGTACCCCAAAAACCCAGAAAACAGCCCAGCCCCCTGTGTCCCTCTGGCTCAGTCCTAGCTTTGTCTCTCAGCTGTTGAGGGGGCTCTGGTCTAGCAGAAAGAGGTATTTGAGTAACGTGAATCAAATACCAGGAGGTGGCTGTTACTCATCAGCATCTATTCTTCAGCTAACTGAGGAGAAATGTTCCTTAGAAAGAAAAAAAACCCAACAAACACAAAACCAAACTACCAGTGATCTAATCACTTTAAAGATAAATTATTCTTTGCCAAACCTGTACTGTGAGACAATTAATTACAAGGAGATCTGGCAAATCTTAATTCATTGTGCTGTGGCATCAAATTCTGTCCTCTGGCATGCAGCAAGGACCAGGTCAGTGTGAATGGAGGATGGATTGATCATTTGTGACAAGGTTCATTTTGGTAAAATTGTTGTGGTTTTTTTCCTTCCCCAACGACTTTTTTTTCCTTTTTTGACTGATGTGCTAAGAATAGACCTTCCTGACTTTGAAACGCTGCTGTTCCTCAGTGAATGTCACAGCCTTGGATTTAAAAGAGAATGTGACACTTAAAAGGCTTGACAATAGAACGACTTTGTAATTCAGATGATGCTGGAGGAGCCCCTCTCGCTGTGTTCAGTTTGCAGCAAAGATGCACCACGGAGGAGAAGGAAACGAGGAGCTGGTGCTGGGTGGAGGACAACACCTCCCACTTCTCCACCCCAGCAAGAAAAGGCAGAGGCAGCTGCTGACAGCTCCTGAAATGCTGCTCCTTTAGCAGCAGTGGGGAAGGAGAACAGTTCATTGTTTGGAAGTTCGAGAAGGAGTGAGCAGAGTCCCAAGGCACAGAGCAGGGCAGCAGGGACAGGCAGGGCTGGAAGGCTGGGGGTGACACGGGGGGAACAGGAGAGCCCCCGAGGGCTAAAAGGTAGCAGGGTCATTCTAGATCTCAGCTTGGGGGAAAGCAAAGGTTCAAAGGGGGAGCCTCTCACAAAACGAGGTACACACAACATCGGGAAAATGGAAATGCTCAGATGCTGTGGGGGAAAAAGAAAAATCCAGGCCTGTTTGAAGTGCATTTGTCATTTAATGGTTAGATTTTCTAAATGAGCCGAGATGCTGGAATATCTGATAATCTCAGGGGGATTGGCATTGGCCTCAGTGCTGCATTTCACAGGGGCTGCACGGAAGCTGCCAACAAATATAAACCCTTGGTAATCACAGTGCTTGGTTTCAAGTCTGCAGTAAATGTGCTTTTGACAACTACAGCCTCTCAGCGTGTTCAATTCATTTCATTTATTATCTGGTGCCCTTTGACTCCCTGAGAACAAGCAATGTACTGCAAAAGCCTTGAGACAGACTTCTCATTCCATTCTCCAGGCTGTAAGCTTCCAGGAGAGAACCAAACACAGATTTAGGCAAGGACTACCCAGGACAGAATAATTTTGTAGAGCTGCTCCCACATAAAACTCTAACATTGAGCTGAAAACTGTATCCCAGGCTATCAGAGAGCAGAGGGGATAAACGAGGTGAGGCAGGCAAGTGGACACATTGTCTGGGGATGAATTAAAGCACTCAGTCACAGAGCAATTCCAGCAGCAGAGAGGGACGCTGGGCGAGGGAGGAGCTGGAGCTTTCCCGATGGAAGTGCATGAGAGGCAAGGGACAGAGGGAGGTTGTTCCATCTCCTCGGGAGATGGTGGCACACAGGCAGCTCTGACTGCAGCTGAGGAAGAGGTAACTATGGAGATGCTTAAAAGGGGCTCCAGCCAAAAGGAAGGAAGAGCAAGGACACAAATGTCTGATTGTTCCTCAAGAGGCACGTTGGAAACAGCCTGTTCCAGAGCCTGGGGAAGCAGGGCGGCAGCAGCAGAGCGCACGGAGAGGGGAGCTGGTGCTGGGGAAAGGCTTAATTCTGGATTTGTGTCATCCCCATACCCATGAGGAAGGCGGCCCACACACCTGTCAATAACGAGGCCATTATAATAATTGATTTGCTACAAAGCAGGGGAGTCAGCTTTGAAGTGTTCTGTTTTTCAGCTGACACCCTAAATTTTGGAGGTGGGTTAGTGAACTTCAGAGTGTGGAAAAGAACGGCCAGAAAAAGTGACTGGAGCTGTCTAAGGAGAGCTCAGCAACAGAACATGACTCAGTTCCAGCAGGGGATGGGGTTGGGAACTTAAGGGGAGAGAGAAACAATAAGGTTAAAACTGGAGCTGGCTGACATTTAAAGAACATGTTTTTTTCAACCAGAATGAATCTGTGTGGAATATGTTTTTGTTGTTGTTGATATTTAACAGACTTTGACAGGGGAAAAAAAGCTTTTTTATTATTTTATTAAAAAGACATTTCATTTTTGCTGGGCTAGATACCTCTTTCTCTGTCACATGCCTTAATGGAGTTCAGGGGAAAAAAAAACCCAAACAAACAAATGAGCCAACCAGGAATCCTGCCTCTTTTCTTTCAGATCATCGAGGAAAGCAAAACAACATTTTCCATCAGTTCAGCTAGTCCAAATTCCCCGAGTCCCAAATTGTATAAGACAAGGAGTTGTCTCCTCTGAAAGGAAGGGCTGAAGTCAGTGAGCTCCAGTTTATGGGTTCAGCCTCCAAAGCAAGCCCATACGTCCAAATATTAAAGCCTGCTGTCAACAGCGGCCCAATGCCCAGCTGGAATTCCTTCCACACATATCCAGAAGCTGCTCTACATTTATTTTCAGTGAGGCCCTTTCACATCATGTCTCAGTCATAGCCAGAAAACAGCCTACAAAATCCAGGGACCTGACTGATCATCCCCAGGGGCTCTCCTGGGTCACCTCAGCACCAGGGTGTTCCTTTCCCGGCTGCTGGATGCCCAGGTTTGTGGCAGCCTCTGGCCAGATGGCTCCATTCTGTAGCACAGTTGGGAGGATTTGTAATGGCTCATGTTGCCCACTCCATCCCAGATGTCGAAATAAATGCAGGCTGGAATTGCCTCGTCAAGGAGACCTGGATCGAAGCATTCAGCCAAAGAACGTTGGGAAGCCCTATCCTGCCTTGGAATTGGCTTCTCGTGATTGGATTCTATGCTGTTACCTTTATTATCCAGTTTATACTGTGCCACCCTGCCTAAATAACCAGAATGGGGCGGGCTGGGCACAGCTGAGCCTCCAGCAGCTCCCAAATGAGCCCAGCTCCCATCCCTGCACTGACTGCAGTGCGTGCTGATGTCTGAATTCGTGGACAGGAAACATCACTGGGGCAGGGGAAAAGTCACTGAAAATGGGTGCAAATTGTGGTCACCAGTTTGTCCCATGGCAGGGATCCAGAGCTGCCCTCCTCCTTCATGTCCCTGTCACTGCCACTGTTTGGACAAACTGATGTCACAGCAGCACTGCCCTTCCATCCTTCCCTTCTGTGACTCCTTTAGTCACGCGTGTAGGAAAGAGCAATTCCAGCACTGCCCGTGACCCCCGGCACATCCAGCGGCGAGGCAGGACAGCCAGGAGCCACTGCTGGAATGCACAAACCAGGGCCAGGGCAGTGTGTAACCACGACAACCCCACAGCCTGGGGAGCGCTCCAGCCCCAGGACAGCATTCAGGCAGGATTGTCCAGCCCCAGGACAGCATCCAGGCAGGATTGTCCAGCCCCAGGACAGCATC
>NW_024582078.1:4071420-4102110 GCF_017639235.1 Corvus kubaryi | reverse complement strand
ATTCAGGCAGGATTGTCCAGCCCCCAGGACAGCATCCAGGCAGGATTCTCCCTCCGCATCTGCCAGCCCGGCTTGCAGCCAGCGTGTTGTGGCCGTCAGCGCAGGGATGTGAGCAGAGACACCAGTTCTGGAGTCTGCACTCCCCCCACGGGAGGGGTTTGGGATGCATTTTTCCCTCAAGAAAGATGCATCACCGCACATCTCAGGGGCAGTTTCAGTAGGAAAGGCGATCGTGACACGGCTTTGTTGTCATGTGAGGAGTTCTGGGCAATTCTGGTTCCCAGCAAACAACATTTTCCCAGTTAGTGCTGAAAACTGGCACACGGAGAAGAGGGGTGGAGCTCGGGTTGGTTCCCTCACTGCTGCCAGCAGGGACCTGTCCTGCAGAGGTGACAGAGGTGACACTCACTGGACCAGGTGCTGGGCAGCACTACCTGGAGCCATTCCCTTCCTTTCCTGCAGCTGCCACACCATTAATTAGTGCTCATCTACCAGGGAGAGGACCTTGGCATGTGACAGCAGATAAAATTCTGTTAATTCCTCCATCCCCTGAATACTTTATAGCTATTAATTAGGGGTGGGAGCTGTGTGAAAGAGGTTATAAAAGTGAGCTCTGGAAACACAGATAAAAAAAGACAGACAGATAAATCACAGGCAGACAGATGCTCATCACACTTGGCTGCCAGTGAAACACCGAGCCTCATTTTAGACTAGTGGAGAACAGCAGCATCTCTACTAATGATGCAGAAAAACATGAGGGTCTTTTCCTGAGATTTTTTCTTAAGTAACACATTTCTAGACAAATTCTGACACCCTGATTTACACCCCATAACAATCCCAACTATTCCAGATTATTCCCACCACAATTGGGCATCTCTTTAACCACATCCTCAGAGTAATTCTGACCCAAGCTCTAAAAACCTGTCACAGCATTAATACCATAAAAAAGTGTGTGTAGGAATTTCTTCTATTATTATTTCAATAAGGGGGACAGAAGGGAAGAGAGGTGGTTTTGCCACTCAGCTGGGCTGGCAGCACGGGAACTTCAGCAGAGAGGGAGCTTTGAATTTCAGCCAAGTTGAAGCAACTGTGTAAAACATAATTCAATCAAGGGAAAACTTCCATAAACTCAGTCCTTACAGAGATCAAGGCCTGACTGTAACCCTTACGGGGTGGATGAATACATAGATAACTTTAAAAAGGTATTAAAAATAAACAGGGAATCTTCAGAGGATAAAAATATGAAATGGCCTCCAGAAAAGCTTACTACTTAAATTACAAGCAAAGGAATTAAGTGAGAATCACCAAGTTCTACAAAAACAAGGGAAGGTTATTCTTTTCTTTGCTGTAGAATGCAGCAAACACCAGAAAAGGGATGGTCCATGTGAAAAGAAAATGACAGTACAATGACAACTGAGTAAGATTGGCAACAAATACACACAGGCTGGGAATCAGAAAAAAGATTTTCTGAAATAAATGTCCTCCAGGAATGAGAGCTTGGCTAAGTCTGAGCTAGAGCTTGTTAAGATCAAGATGAGAATGTACAAAAAGAAGTTTACAACAGGAGGGGACCAGGCCCAGTGCTCCAGGGGCTTCCTGACCACCTTAACAGTTTTGCATATTGCGACCCTTTGAAAATTCCCTGTTTAATCAGCCAGGCTATCTGTGACTGGTAGAGAGGCCCAGGTCCATTAAACTCCATATTCTGTGCATTGTTCTATAAATAGCCTGAACATGATGTTCCTCAGTGTTGGAAAAGATTAAATGATAAAGTTCATTGGAAATGATGTTCTGTTGCTTTAATGGTGCCAAGGGTAAGGTAGCATTAAAAGGAGAGGCACAGAGGAGGAGAGGAGAATCTTTCATCTCTGGAAAGTAATGAAGAGGCCCAAAATAAGATCAAGGTCTGACTGTAAGTGGTTCTATCAAATTATATAGGAATATAATGAGTTCTACACTATCTGATTTCCATATGCAGCTCTATAACATCTCCCCCAAAGCAAAAGCAACAGAATATTTGAACTTGGCTCAAAATCTGTTTAATGTAAAGATCTGAGAGGAAGTAAAATCCAACTGTACATACTTTGTTTCTTAGGGGGGAAAAAAAAGAGGTTAAAAGGAGAAGAAGAAGTTACTCTCAGGTCCTGTACCAGTGCTGTGCTCAGGTTCCTGCCCATTCCCGCAGCAGATGGGCTGTGGCTGCCAGAATAACAACTGCTCCTGACTGGATGGGCTATTTGCTTTCCAAACAGCCTCATCTCACCCAGCTCTCCAGCCCAGGGAGCAGCCCCAGCCCCAGCCTGGCACTCCAGCCTTTGGCAGAGATGGCAGAGCAGCTTCCCAGGGCCCTAAGCAGGACAGATGAGCAGTGCTGCCTCACTGTACTGAGCAAAGCACTCTACAGACAGTGGATTCATTGAATATCTTGTTTGCTCCATTATTTTTGAATGCTTTTTTAAAAATGAAGGGTTTTCCATGTTCTGCTTGGCAAGGAAAAACTACCACAACAGGCCAGGGAGCTGAGCAGGTTTGCACCGGATGAAGGTTCCATCCATTCCCTTTCCAAGTACATCTGTGCTCTGAGTTCCCACTCAGAAGTACAACCTGAAGTCTCTGCTGAATTCCTTCCGGAATTTCAGGCTAAAAAAATTAGTCAAAGGTTCCAGAGACAAGATCATTTCAGGAAGGTGAGAACATAACCACAAGAAAGCACTTTTTTGTCATTCCAGACTCCAAGCCCTGTTGTTCAGCCTGTACAAACTCCTCTTCAGCTCTACAATCTGCTTGTCACCTTTCCCATCTTCCAAAATCAACCACATTCTTTCCATCTAGAATTTAAAGCCCAAACCCCAAACAAGCAACAAACGCAGACAAAAGCAAAAAAATCAAGTGCTTGCTGAATGGCTGCAATATTGCACCTTGAGAGTAAAAACCAGATCCAAAACACTCTGTTGATAACTTTGGAGAGCAGCTTCATTTCAGCCTTAAAGGCCCAGTGGTGCTCACCTACTGCAGCAATCACCACTAATACTCAAACTATTAATTATTGAAGAATTAGCATGTGAAACACGGTTAATTATTTTGTGTAGCTGTGTTTTCTACCAGGAACCCTCATGGTGTGGTTTTAGCAGTAAAGGGAGAGGGAATGTGGACAGAGCACCCCTCACATGAGGAAAGGCTGAGGACTGGGACTGTTTGGTGCCAAGAAGGGAAGGCTCAGAGGGAGCTCGTTAATGGATAAATACCTTCAGGTGCTCAGGGCGGGGAGCTACTCAAGAACCACCTGGACAGAGGGTGGAGGTGGCCCTGCAGGTGAGATCAGGTGACCTCCTTATGAATAGTTCCAAATCCACCTGACACAGGGTGCAGGTGGCTCTAGATCAGGTGACCTCGTTAATGTACAAATACCTGCAGGTGTGCAGGTTCTGGAGCTATTCAAGGACCACCTGGACAGAGGGTGGAGGTGGCCTATGATTCGATTCCAGAGATTGTTTCCAACCTCATCCTGAGAGGGATAATGCTAAAAACAGCTCCAGTGCACAGAGGGAGAAATGGATGCAGGGCCTGCACAGAGAGTTCCTGACAGGCAGGCACTCCACTCACTGCTTGCTCAAGAACAGAAGGTCTGGAAAGCTGAAGTTGTCTGGCAAATATGCAATTGTGTCATAGGTTGTAGCTTAATAGTTTATTATCCCACATAAATCAAGGGTGAGCGCTATCTCCATAAGAACTGGATGAAAATCATTAATAAATAATAATTAGCTGTTTCCTGAGCCTGCCATCTGGTAAGCATTTCTCCCAGCCAGCAGCTCCTGCTCCCTGCACTTCTCCAAAAAGCAAAAAGATGAACTCAGGCTCTTCTCTCTCCTCTGCCAGTCCCTTTGGGAAGTGCAGACACCCAGGATGCTGCACCCTCCCCAGCCGAGCTCAGGTCTCCACTTCTGCAGCTCTTCACTGCCCTTCCTGCTTATTCCGAGCCTCCAGTTTCTTAAAAACCAGCAAGCCCCAGAAGTTACTGAGCCCTGCCTTCCATCCTGCTCTGAGAAACACGTGGGCTCCAAGATAACCAAATTAATCATTCTAACCTGTAAGTGGCTGTCATTAGTATTATTATTTTCATCATATAAATTATCTTCCAGATTAGGTCATATGCATTTTGAGATCCTGTGGTTTCCTAGCAACTCCTCTCCCCATCTCCATGCAGACACAGTGTGCCGTTTGCTTTTCCTTTTTTAGCCTCCCTGTGCAGGGGTTATATTCAGTAACAGTGATCTCAGGCCCAGCCCTGGTGACCTTTAGTCTGTCACATTTGGGGGAGAAGATGCAGAAGACAACGATCCTCCCCAAAATGACGCTTACAGCAGAAGGGCAGAGAAGCACAGTCCTCCACTTGCCCATGTTCTGTGCCCAGACCAGGAGGGCTGAGCTGCAGGAGAGGGGTGACAAAAACATGCCCACATGTGGTAAAAACTGGCAGAATTTGGAAGATCTTAAACCCCTTTTTACTGTCAGGCTTGATCAAAGTGCCACACCCCACACAGGCACAGGACAGGTACCCAAGCACCAGGCAGAGCCTGTGTCCCTCGACAGAGACACTTTGATGCTTTCCAAAGAATTCACATTTGCACACAGACATTCACAGAAAAACCTGAACTGTTGTTTCAGAGTTGTTTCTAGTCCAACGGAGGAAAGTGTCTGGAGGGCCAAACCAATTTTAGGCACCAATTTTAATTAACTTCTCTAGCTGAGTTAATCAAGATATCTACCAAATTTAATCACGATAGGGACCCGGCGTTGGGCGCTGTGATGATCCCAGCCAATCCTTTGTGTGAGGAGAATAGGATTAACTTCTGTCCTGCCCCACTGACATTTTTTAAAATAACGTCTGTTCTAAACTACAAAAGCTGTGGGGCTTAATTATTTAGATAGCAAGTGGCCCTGTTTCAAAAGGAAAAGGGAACAGATCTCAGAACCATCTCCAGCCCACATGGAGTACAGCTATTAATATTTGATCCCCTGCTAGCCTGGAGGCAAAGGGAATAATGTTCATTACAACAGCCTGAGACTGAATCCACTTTAATAAATGACTGAACTGAAGATGAGGATGAACCTTTCCTGCTACAGGTGAGGTAAGCTGGGCACTGGCAATTCCTCCAGCAAAGGAGCTGGTATTTTATCAAGCACAGGGAGAAATGGGAATCTTCAGTGGTGACCATCAGAGCATCCCTGGAAAAACCACCACTGCATCCAAAATCCACTCCTGCTTACAGGAGAGAGGAGATCATTGTGAAAAGTGAGGAACACACACACAAAGGCACATACTTGCGTTTAAAAGAAACGATTTAATGGAAATGTAATTATCAGGAACAGAGGGACAATGCCATGTACCTGGAATATGAAACATCCCTCATTCCCTTATCCCGGCTCTCTCCCACAGCTCCCATTCCATAGCAGCAGTCCCCATGGATGTTGCAGCCTCAGGCCAGTCCTTTTGAGGGCCTAGAGCAACACAGCAGTTTGGGAAAGTCTGCAGGAAAAGTGAAGATCCAATTTCACTTTCTTGTTGTGTTCTCAGTCTGTGTTTTGTCCCTGTCTCAGGCCGAGAGCACCTTGGCCCAGCACAGAGATCTCACTCTCACACACCGATTAGGTGGCTCAGCGTTAAAATGGGACAAGGAAATCTAGGTGAGGTATCGAAAATAAAGCCAATTTCAGATGTCCCCATTTTGGGGGGTTCGAAAGATGACCTATTTTTCAGATTGGTCATAGTCTGTGTCACCCAATTAAAGCTGCAAACTTTACCCTGTGCATGTCTTTGCCTGAGAAATTGTCTGCTTGAGCACAAGGTCTTGATGTTAAACAAATATTTCAGATATTTCCAATACTGAAGGCCAGAATGGTTCACACCTGGACAGGGACAGAGCTCCTGAAATGGCTCCACTCTCTGGACCCACTGCAGATATTTGCCTCCTGCCTTTCCTCTTCCTACAGCGTTTACCCATTAGCACCTCTAATTAGAAGGGAAAATCACGAGCTCCATGTTATTTAAGGGATTAGGCAGCATTTTAAACTACAGCACAATGTAATTATTTTTTAATAGCTGCAGCTATTTCATGTATTTACTTTTAATGGTGTTTGAGTCATAAATTAACAGTAGAAAAGAAAAAAGGCAAATCACTTGACAGAGGAGCAGGCAGCAACTGAAAAGAAAAACTAAAACGCTAAAAGGAATTATCAAAAATAATCAAAAAGGAAAAGGTAGGGTCAGTTTTCCTTGTTTGCATTATTCTGGACTGCTTCTTATCATCTAACTTGTCCCCCTGGAGGTGTGTATTTTTGGAGAGTGTTCTTTTATCAGATGCCAAAGTTAATGAAGTCCCATTGCCACTGCTGGGACACAGGTCCAGGCTCACTGAGGGCCCACTGTCCCTGTGCTGCTGCAGCACGAGCAGAGCAGGGCACAGAGACTGCCAAGGACAGAGCTGAGGGGGAGAGAGAGGGGTTTGAAGGGCCCAGGGTGTTGGGGGAAGGTGGGAAATGAAGGCACCTCCGTGCAGAGCACCTGAACCCTGAACAGCACCCACGGCCCCCGTGCCCGCAGCACGGCCAGCGCGAGGCTCCAGTGCTCTGCATCTCACCCCAAAAAGGAACTCTGGGAGGCAAAAAGGAGCCTGCAGCACCCAGGGGCTGTCTCGGGGGGGTTGTTAACACCCTGTGGCAGACAATGTGCTCCAGGCAGCTGCAAGCTGTGCTCAGCTGCCCCCTGCACACAGACAGACAGACAGACAGACACCCAGAGCCGCCTGTGCCGCTGTTCCCAAAAGCTCCTTGTCCCCCTGACAACCCCTGGTATTTCACCCCAGCCTTTTCCAGGCAGAGTGACCACCTGAAATCACCTCCCTCCCGGTACTGGCAACACGGGACAAATCCCCAGTGCTCCCAGCTCTAACCCCAGCCCTAAACCCATCCCTAACCCTGCTCTGTTCACCATCCCCAACCCCAGCCCTAATCCCATCCTAAACCCCACTCTGCTCCCCAGCCCTAACCCCAGCCCCAACCCCAGCCCTAAACCCATCCCTAACCCTGCTCTGGTCACCATCCCCAACCCCAGCCCGAATCCCATCCTAAACCTCACTCTGTTCCCCAGCCCCAAACCCAGCCCCAATCCCGCTCTATTCAGCAGCCCTAACCCCTGTTAGGGCTGTTCCCCAGCCCTAACCCCAGCCCTAACCCCTCTCTGTTCCCCAGCCCTAACCCCGCTCTGTTCCCCAGCCCCAGCCCTAACCCCTCTCTGTTCCCCAGCCCTAACCCCTCTCTGTTCCCCAGCCCCAGCCCTAACCCCTCTCTGTTCCCCAGCCCCAGCCCTAACCCTGCTCTGTTCCCCAGCCCTAACCCCAGCCCTAACCCCTCTCTGTTCCCCAGCCCTAACCCTGCTCTGTTCCCCAGCCCTAACCCCAGCCCTAACCCCGCTCTGTTCCCCAGCCCCAGCCCTAACCCCGCTCTGTGTCCCCGCAGAAGGCGCGCCTGGCGCGGATCCGCGTGGCCAAGACGGGCAGCTCCAACGCGTACCTGCACAGCAAACGCAACGGGCTCCTCAACGAGGCCCTGGAGCTCACGGTGAGTGCACAGCCCTCTCCCTCCACAGCTGCCCACCCCCCAGCCCCGCTCCTCTCCCCGGGCTCCCCCCGTCTCTCAGCTCACTGCTCATTCCCAGCCTGGCACACGGGATGTGCTATCACACACTGCACGTGGGGTGTGCAGGCACAGCTGGAACCCAGCTGCTCGACTGGATGGCAGGGAAAAGCTTCCTTGAGCTCCTCCTTGAGCTAGGAAAGGATCTGGCTTTCCAGCAAGGAGCAGGTTCACAGCTCCCTCTAATCCCTGGGTGTGACGGAGCTGTTGGAGCTGGACTCATTTACACAGCCCACACTATAAATATCCACTGCCTTCCATTTAGTTTTTAAGAGTCTAATATCTACTATCTGATCATCTCCAACAGGACAAGGAAAATATTCCCTAGCTCCTGTTTCAGGCAGGCTGGTGGTGGGTTTATTTTTAAAGGCCTCCAGAGGCCTCTGGCTGCTCAGGAGGGGGAAAGTTTTAAATGCTCAGACTGCTCAGCAGAACCAGCAAACACGAGAAGAGGTTATTACATTAAGCCTCATCAACACCAGAGCAGGTATTAGCACATTTCATGGATTTCATTTCAAATAAATCAGCCTTTCATGTAGGTGGGGAGCGAAGAGAGAGATGAAGAATATTTGATTGAGCCCCAGAGCCGCCTAGAACTCATTTGTGCATCCTCACTTGGGATCTAATCCTCAATATCACTCTCCCTGGGACACAGCCCTGCTTTTGTGCCCAGAGAGGAGAAACAGAGCTGGGGAAGGGTCTAGAGAATAAGTTCTCTGAGGAGCAGCTGAGGGAGCTGGGGGGGCTTTTCCAACCACAATGGTTCTGTAAAATCAAAGCTGAAAACCTTTCCAACCCCTGCAAAAGCTGCTCCCCTGGACATGAGCCCACTCCTAGCCCAGCTCAGTGGGCTCAGCACAGGGGAGTCGTGCAGCACCTGGTTCTGCACGTAGGATGTGCTCAGTGCAGCCTGAGACAGATAAATCTGGCCCTTTACAACTGGAACTTTCTAAACTGTTCAACAAAAGCACTTCACACCAAGTACGGATTTGGAAGGTGGGGGCCCCAGAGCAGCTCTGTTCTCCCTTCCAAAACAAGTTGGATCCCTCTGACTACACATCCAACATTGTCTCCTGATCGGCAAATGGCAGCCACGCTCAGAAATCTGTTCCTTGCACCATACATCACTGCTGAGCAGTTCAGGAGGAGTTTCTGTATAAAGGCCATGACTGGTCATACCTATCCCAGAGCTTATCCCCACACAGGAAAGGCTCAGGACTGGGAAGTCAGCTCTGCTGGGATTCTGCTTTTTCATTACCCAGAAAACATGCAAAAATTTGACTAAAAATTTAAAATTTCCTTTTAAACTTTAGGTTTCTGGTCTTTAAAAATTGCCAGGAGAGCTTAGCAGGATCACTCAGTTTGCACTTGATCTTCCAGCCTGTCATCCCAGCAAGGATCTCCTCACTTCTCTTGTCAACCAAAACTCCCTGCCAAGACCACTCAGGGAAGAGCAGCTGACACACCAATGCTTAAGTCCAAAATGCACGAGGCTGAGAGAACTATTTGGCTGAATGGGTTCATCTTCTGGCACTTGAGCAAAAATAAGTGGGAAAAGGATCATTTTGGCTACAAAGCTACTGTAGACACAGGAAGGAAAACAGAAACATTTCTAAAGAGGTTCTAGAGGATTTTTTTTACCCATTAATAACTAAATTTAGATCTATAGGAGCTCCTATAGCAGTTTTCACAAGGTTTTCTGGCTGTAACTTCCTTCCTGGTGGGCTTATAGCTCTAAATCATAGAATCCCAGAAGGGTTTGGGCCAGAATCAAGACCCAACACATCTCTCCATCCCCAGGCAGTGGCACTAATTAATTACAGAACTGCAGAGCGTTCTTCCTTTCAGGTGTACATGACCAGTTTAACTCCAGGAGGCAAGATTTTATGTCCTTTCATTTTGTGGCGGAACAACAAACTCTTCTGAAGAGTACAAAATGTGAATGACAGCACAGTCTAGACAGCCAAATTTTTTAAGCTGTAAAAACATAAAGGAACACGACTTGTGTAGCTGCAGTAACAGACACCAAAATATTATCTCCATACTGTGCATATTTGTCAGTCACATTAGTGTCAAACTGCTTCCCTGCTCAGGTACAAGCCCTGTTTTGACACCTTGCCCAGGATCTGTGTGAACAGTAATGGGCTGCACATGGCCAGACTGCCACAGGGCTGCTCTGTCCCCCAGCAGTAATTCCAACTGCAATTACTCCACGGCCGTGACCAGGCGTTCTCTCTCCCATCAGCAGTGATCCCACAGCTCTGGGCTCACTGTGGGTGTTTAGCAAGGGCCCAGCAGATTGTGTGACACTGGGAGGGGTCACCACAGCCCCACGCCGTGCCCTGGCTCTGGCTCTGCAGCCAAACCAATAAATTGGGAAAACAGGACTGCTCAGGGTTCCGGAACGTGTGCCGGAGTGTCCTTTCATTAGCACCAGAATGAACACACTGACACCATCTTCCAAGGGAACAGCACGTCTCCAGCCCGGAGCCTCCCATCAAAGTGAAGAAAAGGACTCATCCAAGGACAGCAGCAGGAAGGAGATCTGCTTCCAGCAAGAATGCAGGCTTGTGCTTCACAAACATGTGGATTTGTGGCATTTGCCACCTAGACACAAAGTCCTCAGACTGTTTTCTTCTCATTTTGAGATTTTTTTAGTGGGCTTTATGTCAAAAGTGCTCAAGGGATGGTGAGCTCCTTCCCATGGCAGCAGCCTACATATCCTCTTAGCACTAATCTCCTTGTACAGCAGCTGAAATTCCCTTTTAGCTGCAGTGCCAGGAGGTGCATATCCCGGGAGCAGGAGGCCGGGAGGTCCGGTGCCTTTTCACCAGCCCCAGATAAGCCCTGTGGCTGTTCCTGGGCAGGGCCAGCCCAGCCCCTGAAGCAGCTCACCAGGACCCAGTGATGGAGCACTGAAATAGAGGTAAAGTGGAAGAATTTTGGATTTCAGAACTGACACCACAGTGTGCTGCAGCCTCCCCCCAGGCAACCAGCAGTTCACGGAATGTCTTCCAAGAGCAAACTGAATTGTAACTGGCATCAAATCTTTGGCATCCCTGCTCAAAGAGCAAAGCTCTCCCTCCCCCACGAGCTCTTCCATTGCAGCCAAACTCTTCTGCTGAAGACACAGATTTTGTTCGCCTGCAGACGCAACCTCTGTAGGTTCCCTTTCCTCAGCACTACCCCCAAAATGCCAAGTGTCTGGGATGCTGGCACTGGCCCTGGCCCAGGGCAGCAGCTCCTGCAGATCTCATGCCTAATTTCCACGTGGGATGGCCTCGGGTGTTTCTGCCCTTCTGGAAACACTGAGCTGACTGAAAAAAAATCCCAAAGGAAGATAAGGTACAAGTCCCACTCCTTATTCCTGGTCGCTGCCATCCCTTGAGCCCTTTCCCTCAGGACCAAGCCCAGCCTTGAGGTGGAAGGCAGAGGGAGAGCCTGGGCTGTGCTGCCAACACTTAACAACTGGTTTGGGTCTCCTGCCAGAGCTGTGGAAGCTCTGTCTTGGCTCTCAGACCCCTTTTAGAGTTCCTCTTAGGCAAATCCTCATAAAAAGATACTGTTTGCAACATGTGCTCTTCCTCTCTCTTTTCCCAGTGTTTTAGTGCAGCATCATCTCTGCTTTAGGGCTTCCAAGGGCCTCCATGGGAAATATTCCAACCCAGACTTCAGGGGAGTCAGTCATCTCAGCAGGAACCAACAGGACCTGCTGGATGTGTTACCTCACCAGGAGGATTGTTAATAAGAAAAATGGAACTGATTTTTTTTTTAGGCCACTTCTAAAAATACGTCTGGGAATGTTCATCCTCCAAAACAACAGCAACAAAAAAATCCATAACCTGCCTAAGATGCATTCCCACAGGATTCTATTAATTCTGTGTACGGGAAGTCAGCTTCCTTAATGTCCCACTTCAGCTGTGTTTTGGCACCTGTCAGAGACAGAGTTATTCCTTCACTTAAGGATCACAGCACCAGCCTGGGAATGGCATCCAGAGCAGGCACTTGCGGGGAAGCAGTGGGACACAGGGGTGCATTTAAATGCAGTGCTTTAACCACAGCTGAATTTGATCCCCTTGAGAGCAACAAGCAACGTCTTGGCAAGATGTTCTGCCACCCATTTCCTCTCCTGAGCAGTCAGATCCTGCTGTTTTGTGTCTGAGCAGCGATTCCAGCCATGCACATCCATTTCTGACTTTCAGATTCAAGCATTACAGAAGACACCAGCCCCCTTTCCTTCTGAGGCTCAGGGACACATCTTACACCACCTAATTGCTGCTGTAATGCACGTCATTGTCTTTGAGAGCGCTCATCCTCACAGAGGACAACAGATTAACGTGTCGTAAAATCACGGGCGGTTTCGAGACCAGAAACTTAAATAGCAGTAAGAGTATATCCTTAAACCCCAAATGTTAACTGTGCCATTCCCTGCTCCCGTGTGCAGCCGTGGCTCAGGAGCTCTGGGCAGCGGCACCCGAGCTCCAAGGGCCCAGCACTGCCCGGCTCGGGCAGAGCCGGGGGAGCCAGGCAGCTTTGCTTTGCCTCCCAACAGAGACTCGGGGTCAGGGGACATCTGTTGGCATTCAAAGGTCACGGCACGCTTAGAAATCTTAATGTATTTTGGAAAAGTACAGCAGCACAGATTCTTTTTTTCCTTTGCCTTCTGGTTCCTGAGCTTGACATCGTAAGTCAGCAGCCCTTCCCGTATTTCCCCCCTAGCTACAGAATGCCTAGAAACACACAGGGTTTGAATCAGAGCTGAGTGCACCTGAGTGGACAAGTGAAATCACTAAGAAAAAAAATTGAGGAAACCTCCTAAGAGTGAGGAGAAAAACCCGAGAGCTGGCAACGCTGGAATTGTTATCTTTACCCCAGTGGAAGCTCCTGCTGGCTCCGTTTGTTTTCATGGTTTTACACCTGGTTTGGGTTTTGTTCCCCTCCTCTTTTTGTGGCTATTCAGGGATCCACCGAAGAGGAACAGCACATGACTAAAGGCACCTCCTTAATCGAAAGCCAACACCACCATCTGCTGCACTGCCTGGAAAAAACAACCGTAAGTACCAGCACAACCTTGCACACGCACGGCTCTGGGTGCCCGGCCAGGGCGCCCCAAGGAGGAGGTTACACACGGGGGGCTCTGAGGTGACCCCTGTCACACTCCCTCCGAGGGTGGCACTCATTCTGGGCTCCCAGGAACATTCTGCAATGGGTTAAATGCACTTCTATTTTGTTGTCTTTAAAATAATAAAAACAATTCCTGTGCAGAGGGATAAAATGGGATTATCTGGTACCCCTCAGTCACCCACGTCTGTACAGAGCCAGCAGCAGCTTCTTGGTCAAGTTCATCTGAACACAAATTTTCAGTGAGGGGTTAGGGACATCCTAGAAATAAGAAGTTTCATTTCCTCAGTGCTCCTGAAAGAGAACCAAAGTGCATTTCCCTTGTGCTGTCAGCCACACATCACACACCCATCGCTGCTGCTGATCAGCACTAAGGGACAGTCCTGCTGCCTTGGGAGGAAGATGCTGCTGGTGACTCCAAACCACAGCCTGGTCACCAGTGCCCACAGGGTGGGAAAAAATAACCTTCGGCCTTGGAGATGGCTCAGAGAAGATGAACTCTGTTCAAGGGCTTAAAGGTTGCACACATCTTTTCTCATCTCTGTCTGCTTGCAAGGGCAGGTGATCTATCTCAAAGCCACTCAGGCAGCTGGTACAGCATGATGGTTCTGTTTGCATCCTGCAAGGTGTTGGGAGCCAGAGTTTTATTTTTCATTACTGACTGATTGTGTATGCAGAAGTCTCTGGGAACATTTCAGATATTTATTTGATACATATGTTTTGCTTCCAGGTTTATAGAAAAGGTTCTGCAGTAAAGGAACACATTATCTATACCATGATTCATTCTAGAGAGAATGAAGAGAGGTTAACACTTGAAATATTCATGCCTTTTTCTATCTGCATCCATCATCAAATGTACTTTTGATTTCTGACTTGCAAGGGTTTCTTTTAGACAAATCACCTTCACTTCCATAGTTTGGCTTATGCTGGAATAGCACCACTTAGGCCTCAGAGAAACACTAGAAGAAGCTGAGTAATTAATTACAGTGACCTGAGCCCAAGGAGCTCTAAAGGTCACCGTGCCAAGGGCAGTGAACTGATTCTTCCTGTATCAATGACTACTGAATTTGTTTTACACAACTCATCTCGCCTTTATTTCAATGTTACATTACCAACAGATATTTCACAACCTGACTCTTCAGTTTAAAACTTTCTGCCTCAACCCTTCAGTACTATGACCCATATTTCACAAAAACACTTTCATTTGAAAACTTGAACAAATTGGCTGAAGCAAACAAAAGCTGACAGCCCTGCCTGCAGGGGCTGCCCTGCTTTTAGAAAGGCTGTCCAGGGGCAGGTGAACACCTCTGGGGCTGCAGGAGTTGCTCCATCGCTCATGAGCTGAAGTAACGTGGCCAAAGTGTGCCCTAATTCGTGGTGCGGCGCCCCAGTTAGTGGGCGTGGTACCCTAATTAGTGGGTGTGATACCCTGGCTGTGTCAGCCCACCACACTGCTCACAAACCTGCTCAGTAAGTCTCAGCGATTGAAAATGTTCCAAATGTTCCTCTTTTTCAGCAAAGAATGGCAATGACAGTGATACTTGAATTTTGATTAAAACTCAGAAGGAGAAGCTGCACAACAGGTTTTTCCCTCATGTTTTTCAGCCAGTTATTACCATGGTGTAGCACCAAATCAGCAGATTTGGATTCCGGTCTGGAATTACTGGCCCAGAAAGTTCAATGGGTTTGTGTGGAGATCCTGTACTTCACGTAATCTATTAAAACACTATGCAACAGAAAATTTAAATTGTAGTAAAAGCATTTTTAAACACTGAAGAGTCATTTTGTGATCCAGTTGCAGGAATGGAATGAGGAATGTACCATGGTTGCAAACTTGTTTTAATGGGCAATTCACCTTTCCTGAAACGAGGCAGAGGATTCTCAGAGTACATTCTTTATTGACCTGGTCTCTGGGTTGTCACTGGCACACACTTCCAGCTGAGTGGCTGTGAATGGCTCACAAATCTGCTGTGTCAGATGACAAAGTGACCCTGAAGTACTTGTAGCTGCCACAACAGAGATTACTTTGTCATATTCCCACAGCAGATGGAGTTTGTTCAAACAAAAGGAGGTTTTTTCCCTCCCATTCCAACTCCCACATTAAGTCTGGACATTCACATGCTGTATTTTCTCCAAGTGCTGAGTGCCCTGAACCCAGTCCTTCAACCCAAACCCTTCTTCTGTGTTTTCACAGAGTTTGATCAAACCCCACAGTCCATTGGTGACACAATGGCAAAGCAATCCCAGTCTGTGATTTGTGAATCAGCAGCTGAAACTTTGTTTGCCTTTGCCTTCGGCTCTCAAAAGATCAAAGTAATAAAGTTGTTACGGGTTTTGTTCTGTTTCCATGAACAAAACACTCAAAAGCTGAATTGTCAGAAGGATTCTGGTTCAGGGTTTTGAGAGAAGGTCCTGTTGCCCATTCAAACTTGAGCTGGAATGCTGAGGCGAGAGATGCAGTGCTGGGACTAAACTTCTGAATGCTGGAATGGACAATGAATTGTGTTTTTATCTTCTGTTGGCATGTTGTCTTGTAGGGATTGTCCTATCTTGTGGATGATCCCCTGTTATCTGTACGAACTTCCACCATCAAGGTATTTCCTTTTCAATTCGATCTGTTTTCTGTATGGTCTCTGTGACATGTCTGAACAGTGTTTGCTTACTTCTCGTTCTGGTCCGGTCCTGGGGAGTCTGTGCACGTGGCTCCCTTTGGCTTCCCAGTGCTCTTGTTCCCTGTGAGAGTTGTTACTTGTTCCAGTGGAATCTGATGGCTGCCTTCAGCATGGTTGCTTTTGTTTCCCATCTTTTCTGAAGCCGACAGGGACTGGATGAAGTCTGTTCACTCTACCTGGGTGTTCATATCCACACGTAGGAGTTCTTTCTTTCAGGAGTTCCTGTTCCTTAGCACAAAAGCTCTTTACAGATTCAGCTTTCTGAATTTCCTTCCCCCTGAACACTTTCCCCTCTCCACTGCCATGTTTATTCCTCCCAGCTCATGCACTGCAGGGATGCTTTGAACCCAACAGCCAATGCAAGCATTAAGTTCTATGGCCAGGTGATCATCCAGATAAAATACAATCCTGGTCCCAGGGATAAAGGAAAAGTAGCATGAACTCCTTTTGGGTTTCATAACCATGTGGCATTCCAGACTTACTGAGACCATTCTGGAATCCAGACAAAAAATGAACAGAAAATCAAACCCTATGGATTTGAACCCAACAGACTGACAATCTCAGACTGTGTGAGCAAGGCAGCAGTGACATCCTCACGCTTTTGTCACTGCAACAGCTCCTCCTGTTTCCCTGCGGACACAGGAGACCAAAATCTTCCATGGTTGCAGTGAGGGCAGAGTCATTTCTTTTTAAGATCTGCCCGGTGCAGCCCTTTGCAGGCACGGAGGCAGAGAGCATCTCCCACAGAGCAGGGGCTGACACCCCCCAGCCCAGGCTGTCCGTGTCCCCAGGGAGTGACAGCTCTGCTTCTCTCCTGCCAGAACCACGAGTTCATCGACGAGCAGCTGTTTGAGCAGAACTGCATGGAGAGCTCAATGCAGAACTACCCCTCGTCCCGGAGCCCCTCCCTGTCCAGCCACCACGGGCTGACCACGTCCTGCTGCTCCCGGCGCAACAAGAAGACCACGCACCTGCCCAACTCCAGCGTCCCGGCCACGCGCCTGCGGAGCATGCAGGAGCTCAGCACCATCCACATCCAGTGCAGCGAGCAGCCCTCCCTCACCACCAGGTACAGGGCAGGGGGCGTGCTGAGCGCTGGGGCCCAGCTGTGCCCAGCTGCAGGGCTGGCAGGGCTGTTCCCCAGCCAGGGGCTGGTGGCAGCATCTTTGTGTCCCTCCCAGTGATGACCCAAGGGAAGTGGCTCCTGGCTGTCCTGGGAAGAACCAGACTAAAGCCAGACTCCAGCACAGCAGCTTGTAGGTGGATATCAGGAAAAGGTTCTTCTCCCAGAGGGTGGTGGGGCACGGAACAGGCTCCCCAGGGAATGGTCATGTTGGCAAAATGAATGGGCCAGCAGTGTCTGTCAGCCAAAGCTGTTGGAGAGCTGATGTGGTCCCCCCGGGACACTCCACTGATTTCCATTGTCCAAAAATCTAAATTGCCACTCTAAGCATCACTGGAAAACAAACAAGAGGAATTTCACAATGGTGTCTTAGTAGCTGTGACCTAAAAAGCCATAAAGGACACAGTTGAAGTGTCCTTTAACACAAAATATTTTAAATTTAATTTTATACATAAATTGCTGAAAAAGAATCATTTATTCACCATATAATTCCTGCAAAAATTAAATTACTTTCTAAATCCCCCTCAGCCCATTAAGTTTTTTGTGCACCAGGGCTGGTTTTGAATGTCCCATTCCTCTTCTCCTCATTCCTATCAAAGGGATGTAAAAACCGAAACAAAGCTGCCTTTAGGGCAGCAAGCGATTGCTTTGTGCCAGAAGGGCATTTCAGAGCATGAATTATGAATGAATAAGTACAAAACAAGTCTCCAGCTATTTCAGTTTCAACATGACAATATTTTAAACCAGCACCTGAAGCAGTAATTCACAGGAGTGTCAACTGTTCTGGGTGCTAAATCAGATGCCAGTGATATTTTAAAAGTCAACACTTATTTCACTTGCTTACCAAACTGTGCAAGGATGGAGAGAGAAAAAAAAGCTTTTCAGCTGTTTTTCATGTGGAATGCAACCAAGTGGGTGTACTGGTTGCCACTGGCAGAAGCACCCAGTGCCTGAGGCTGCCCCACTCTCAGGTTGTGCCCGAGGCATCCAGGGAGTGGAGTGGGTTCTATTCCTGGCGTTTGAGAGATCAAAAACCATCCTCTGGTGAGTCACTCCGAGGTAACAACAGCAGCCACTTCCCAACTGGGAGCTTTACATTCTGAAAGGACAGGCCTTGTGTTGAAAATGAACATGTTGGGCTGGTAATAGCAGACTCCTGTAGCTGTGCAGATGCACAGAAATCAACCTATCATTTTCCCTCTGTAATTAATTATAGGATGCAATTGATGCAGATCTAATAAGAATGCTCCCAGCTGTCAGATCCTTGAAACTACTGCAGAGAGAAATAAAATAGAAAAGATCAAGGGACAGTGAATATGAAAGAGGTATTTGAAATGCAAGGAAGACAACATCTTTCTCAGAAAGAACTACCTGTGCTCTGAAAAGATGCAGTACACAGGACGGTGTATTTAGATGTCCTTTTAAATAAACTAGAATTATGCAAGAAGGAAATGGAAACAGAACAATTTGCCCTGTGAAAAGCTGTATCCTAACCAGGGGGAACATTACCAAAGCTTGGTGTAATCTGTGTAGACATAAATGGTGCCTTGCAGGAACGGGGGAGGGGGGGACGTTTAAGTGGAGTCTTTGAATATTTCAGCTGAATAAGATCCTGATTAAGAACCACAACCATTCCCATCCTTTCTACTACCTCATTTTGAAAAACAAGCCAAGCACTAAATTTGTTTTCTAGTCGTTCCAGCCTCAACATGAAATCAGACGATGGGCTGAGACCGAACTGCAAAGCTGCCCAGATCACCACAGCCATCATCAGCATCCCCACGCCGCCGGCGCTGACGCCCGAGGGCGAGAGCAGACCCGGCCCGGGCAGCCCCGGCCACGCCACGAACATTCCCAGCTCGGCCACCACCAACATCGTCAAGGTCTCCGCCCTGTAAGGCGCGTCCTGCGCGGAAGGGCCGGGGGAGCCCGGAGCCCCTCTCCCTGCTCACCTCCGCGCCCCCTCCTTGCTGCCGGCACGGACCGAGCCGGCGTTTGTCACCGAGGGGCCCGAGCGGGGCAGCTTCTCCAGACACGGACTGAGGCACGAGGGGGAGAGGGAGGAAGGGGCTGGATGGAGGGAAAGCCTGCGTGGAGAGCGACTTGTGCCGTGGCACGGGGCAAAAAGCAGCTGCAGAGGCTGGAGGAAGGAATCATCATGGCAACCAGAGAGTCACTGAAGCAAATGGAAATATAACACTGTGTATCGCAGCACCTTTTTAAAGGTTTTTAATGGATAATATTTATTCATGAGGAAATGACTGAAAAGGTGAAAAACAATGGATTTTGTGATTTTTTTTTTTTTTTTCTTCATGGAGCAGAACCTTTAAACCAACCAAAATTTCACTTTTTTTTTTTCTTTTATAGGAAAAATTTAGACAAAAGAAGCCACCTGTCACAGCAGTCCCCCCATCGCTGTGTGTGTGTGTGTGTGAGTGTGCAGAGCCACCGAACTCGAGGGCAGGGCCTTGCCAGGGTGGGTGCCCAGCAGGACCCCAGGTGTGCCAGCACCCCTGTGCACACCCACACGCACACACACACCTCCCACCCTGGATTTAGACTATTTTGTATCCACCTTTTAAGTCAATACAGTGCAATTGCAAACAGTGTGTTTGTCTGCTAATTATTGTCTGTGGAAACATATTTGTGGAGAAAAGCAAAAACAACAACAAAAAAAAGAGACAGGCTTTAGTAGAGTTTTAGTCCCACCTGGGTATCTGCTTTCTATTTTTGTTATCACTTACTTGTAAGAGTGTGACTAGACTACAGTTCTGTATTTTTAAAAAGGAAAAAAAAAGGTAGGATTCTTTTTTAATACTGTGCACACAAATGGCAAAGAATGAAAGCACTGAACTCGACTGCATCAAGCGTTCCTGAGTCTAACAGAGGTTCCTTGTAATGTATGCCCATGATTTTTAAGTTTTGGTTTCTATATAGAAATTTCTTTGCTAGCACTGGACGTATAACCCATTGTAAATAGTAGCCAAATAATGTCTGGATTTATACTTGATAATAATTAACCCCGGAGCCAAATATCTTGCATGGACAGAGAGGTATTTGGCTTTTTCACAGTCTTAGGGCTCCAGTTGTCCCATCCATGGCTTCTGGGCTGCATTGATTTTGGGGATAGACCAGGTCAGCAATTTCAGTTCTCCAGTCCCAGCACAGGATCTGCTTGAGAAGGGGGAGCAGTACTGGAGTTTGGGAAACGTTTGATAACGCTTGGTACAGACAGCGTTTCCTTTTCACAGTTCTACACTTAGCTTGGGCAAAGTCTAATCATGAACTAACAGATAACCAAAAACTGAAGAACACTGTGTGGTACTGCCAGGTACCTCATCCTGTGACTGGCACCTCGTCCTGAGACCTTCCTAGGAATGATTCACCGTGAGGAAATTCATGGGCCTGACATAACTGATTCCCCCCTGCCAAGAGGAACCTTTTCCTGCCGTTCTGCCTTCCTGGAGCCCCCTTTTACAGGGGGATCCCTGAAGGGCAGAGTGAGGAACATCCCCCGCGTTCCCTCCCACCTGTCCCACCCTGTCTGGCTGATCCCTGTGGTCATGGCACAAACCTCTCCAAGGCCAATGCACTGCCCCCACCAGCCTGGAGGGAACAGGGAAAGACATCCCATGTCCTGTTCGGAGCAGTGATTTTACCAACGTCAGAGTTAGAAGAAGGGCTCAAAGCGTGTTTGAGGCTGATTCAGCAAAGGGATGATTTTTTTTTAACATCTGCCATAACCTCTCCTGATGTAATATTTATATGCACATATACATACACATGTAACTAATTACAGACTCATACATGTATAGGTAATTAACGCTGACTTACACATACGAGCTGGCACCCTGCTTTGGTAGCGCTCCTGCTGCGAGTGAGTGATGGCTGATGCATTAACTCAATACCCTCCTTAGAATCCTACAACATCCTAGGAACAGTAGGGCTATGGCTGAGCCTCCAGTAGCTGCACCAGCTTCTAGTCATTTATTCCAGTGCTGTAATATGTTACCCAAAACTATGTTTAGTCCTGTTTTAAAAGATTAAAATGCTCTGCCTTTTGCTGCTTCCTGTAGGAGGTTATACTGCAGTTAATCTGACCATTATTGAGTTTTTTTCTTGATGTTTTAATTTAATCTTTGCTTTAATTTCATCAACTGTCATCATCTGAGCACCCCTGCCATTCTAGATCAGAGGCCTTGCTCTCCACCACTTGCCACCTTTGCAACCTCATCTCCACTGGCACAGAGTGAGGGTGAAATGCCCCCGTGCTGACAGGGGACAGGAATAAAAATTACAAAGAGTCAGGGATTCCACCTGGATTCTTGGTGCTGCCTTTCTTATTCCTGATTTAGTGTGGAGTGGTGAACAAAGCACTTCACATCTCTGTATCTGTAAATAGCCATCGTGGCAGCCCTTGTCCAAAGCACTACTGGGGCTTCTAATTGCTGGCAAACAAACTTTTTGGAAAAGAAAATATAACATTCAATTTTAAGAGTTTAAAAAAAGGAGGAATGCCAATTCCAGGAGTTTCTGGCTGGCTGCTTGGGCTCTGATTGCCAAAGCGGCCACAGCCTCTGTTCCCTTCCCTAAACCAGGAATTGTTATCCTTGCTGGGGAACCACGGCTTGTGCCTCTGCCATGAACTGGGCAGGTGCTGCCCCACGCTGTCAGTTCCTCAGCACAGGCTCTCAGAGGATAAAAACACACAAAATTAAGGAAGTCTAAGCCTAGAGGAACAGGGCTAAAAGTATTTTTAATGGAGGCATTAGTTCCCTTTATCCTCTGCAGCAGCCCAAGGAAAGCTTCCGAAAGCACCTGGGACTGCGCTGTGGAAAGCCTGGGAGCCCCCCCGGGAGGGCACTGAGCACCCACGGGAGCTGCAGGGACAGAGATCCATCCCTGCAGGGGCTGCCAGGCAGCAACAGAGCATCCCCGGGCTGCACAGGGGGAGAAGGACCAGCGTCCGCACAGCAGAGCAGGGAGCTGCACTCCGGCCCCTCGGCCCTGACCAAAGGGAGGCACAACAGCTTCCCCAAACTTCAGAATCCTTAAACGGCACCGAGAGCAGGCCAAGCCACTCCTGAGAATTCCTAAGGCAGAACTTCACCTGAAGGACGTGGATCATTCCCTCCAGTGCTCCCAGTGCTGCCCTGCCTTACCAGCACCCCAACCCTTCCCCGGGCTCACACACGTCCCTGGACCCCGACACTAAACCAGCACCCGGCCCTGCCCTCCCGGCCGTCCCCGGGCACCGGGCAGGGGCTGCTCCAGCTGGGGTCCCCCTGCCAGGAACAGCACCAGGATCAGGGGCAGGCTCTGGAGAACAGCCCCATGAGCCTGGCAGAACCTCAGTGCTGTGCTGGCACTTCAGTTCAAAGCCTTCCCCCTCCTCTCATTCCTTACGACTTTTTAGAGTTTTAGAAAAGTTCCTTTAAAAAAGAGATAAAAATGGATTCTTTGTACACAAAGCAAGTGGAAGGGCATTATTTTTTCAGACTTTCCTAAAGCAATATTAAAAATATCAAAGGAGCAACTCCTTTTTCTGAGCATTTTATTTCCTTTCCAAAGCTTTTTTTGAAGGAAAAATATTTTCACCGATTTTCAGCCTCTTCTATCATTAGATTTCCTCTCTTCTCACCTGGCATTGAGCTGCTAACAGGATTCACACCCAGCTGGCAGCAAATGATGAAGAATACCTTTCACACATAGGCTTTGACATCCATCTACTCTTTCCAAAATCCACCCTTTGCTTTCATTTTCCTTAAAAATCTTAAGGACACCCCTAAAGAAGAGGCCACAGATAATACATCTTGGCACACAAAAACAGTTGAATCCATCCTCCACTAGCACAAGATCCTTCACTGTGATATGGCATTGCTTTTTCTAGATTAGACTTCAAATTCTCCCAGGACTCCCACTGCCTCCCTGGAGAGCTCATTCCAGAGTGACAGACTTCAATGTCAAGGATTTTTCCCCAGCTGTTCAGCCATAATTCTTTCCTTGTATTTCCTTGTATTTCCCTTGCTGCCATTTATAGTCCCTTGCACCATTTCCCCTCCTTTCCACATGAGAAATATAAAACTTTCTGCACCAAATTCTTATCGCAGAGACTGCTTTTATCTATTAAATAATTACCTTTGTTAAAAGTGAACAGGGGAAAAGACAACCCAAGTAACACACATGGCTTTAGTGTGGAATAAAGTTCGTGGATAATTCAATGTATATCTTTAATTGGCCAGAAAGACTAAATTTAGTCAATGCCACTTGTTTAACCTAAGCCTGTTGCTAATACACCTGTACTGCAACCCAGCACTTGTCATTCTCATCTAGACAGCTTCAGGCATGTGCATGAAAATCAGATTAATACCAGCTAAAGAAAGCAAATTTCCTTCAAGATTTTGCTTTTCTAAGTAAAGAGGTTGCAAACATGCTGCATCTTGCATGTATTGTAAATTCAGGAAATGAAAAATCACATCTAATTTATGTGTTGCAACATCCCTGGGACTTCGTAGTGTTTTATCTGTTGGACTAAGGCAGAGTTACAAAGTCAGCACTCGTGGAGGGCTGGTGAATATCAATAGCTTTGAACTGCAAACTTAATTCTGTTTTTAAAGTTAGGTGAATAAAACACCTTTTCCACGATTCACCCATCCAGTCTATCTCAATTAATTTTTTATTTTAAAACATACATTTTTCTCCAACACTTGGAGCCAACTGCAGTAGATCCATGGGTTTAAAGCCCAAGTTTTTTAGGCTTTGTGTTTGCCAAAAACTCTGCCCATGGTGATTTTCTCTTTCTAAAACTGTAAGAGCAAAGGGGAGGCAGTGAACATCAGGAGCTGAGCATCAGCAGCCTGGGTTCTGCTCCTGATTTCCTGAGCAACCACTAAGTGACCTCAAAGAAGTCATTTCACCTCTCTGCCAATTATACAGCCTGTAGAGCAATGAGCACCTCCTCTTGCACTGAGTGGAGCTCAATTCATGCCACCCCAAAATCCCACAGGGAATTCTGGATACAGAGCGCCAGAACTGCTCCTTCTGTTCAGGGAGCAAAACCTGTGCCAGAAATGCTTTAGGTGGAACAAAAGACCAGGTGACAAAGAGCTTGTGAAAATCCCTCCTCCTGTTCTCAGTCAGGTCTGTTCCTCTGTGTGTATCCGTGTGTCCCTTCCCACTTTGGGTTAAACCAGTGCTATTCCAGAGCCTCAGCTGGGAGAAGGTCCCAACCACACCAATGCTCTTCCCCACTGTTCAACCATGACTGGGAGCTCCCGGGGGCTCCTCGGGCCAACCAAGTCTCTAAAAATGGTGTGATGGTCTATTTTTGATAAACCAGTATGGCATTCCAATGCAATGGTGTTTTCTTTAGGAGTTCTATGTTATAAGAAGCTCTCAACTTTATTATTTTCTATTTTCGTACTTTAAATGGGCTTTGCTTTACAAACATCAGAGGACAGATACGAAATGTACTGGACACAACTGCAGGTAGCTTCATTTGAGAACAACTTTCTAGAAGAACCAAGTTTCCTGTTGTCTTCTTTTGGAATTGTAGTGCATATGTTGAAACTTGTATATCATTTACAGTATTGAGTCTTGTGCCACTGCTGTACCTGATGTATCCAATCCAGATTAAACAGAGTATGTGCCACAAATACCAACAGGATGCTGTAATTTCTTCGAAAAAACTTCTGGGAGGTTCTTTTGGAGAATTTTGGGTGTTGACCAAGGCCACTGAGTTGCATTTAAATACCAATTAACTCTTCCCCAAGCGATCATTAATGAAATCAGTGGGATGTCACAGGACAGCAATAATGCAGATACTGAAGTGCATCCCTCACCGTGTCCTCTTTGGGAATGTTAAGAGTTGCAAAAAAATCATCTTGGAAACAGAATCAAGCTGTCTTGGCCTTTTCCAACTACGAAGACAAAAGGAAACCCCTCCCTGGAGTAATTTGTGACACAAAGGGAATAAGGCAGGAACAAAGTACAAAAAGAAAACCTTTCAAAATTAGTGCAGAGGCAACCCGGGGTCAGCACCCTGAGCCAGCCAGCACTCCCATCTTTTCCTGCCCCAGGACAGCTCTGTACAAGCCAAACAGGAAATATCAATTAGTTTTAGCACTAATAGGTAATTCCATTTCTAATTAAAGCTTTCCTGTAAGTGTGGGAAGTCTGATATTGTTGCACCCAGAGGGACAGACCAATTATGATTGCTGCACATTTTCTACATAATTAAATCCTCTACCACACAGCTTGCTGCACACCTTGCTATAGAAATGTTATTTATTCAGTGTTAATTAACTGGATTTAAATTAGCAATACAGGCATTGAGATGCTCATTTCACTGTGCCACTTCACAGGGATATAGTCAGTGCCTGGTGTTTACCAAGAGAATTAGGGAAAATGGGATGATCACCAACTTTGAACAGACCCTGGAGTCACACAGGGAATTCATCTTCACCCAACAGTCACAGGGAAGGCAAGGCAAGAGGGAGGTGAGGCCCTGGCACAGGGTGCCCAGAGCAGCTGGGGCTGCCCCTGGATCCCTGGCAATGCCCCAGGCCAGGCTGGACATTGGGGCTGGCAGCACCCTGGGACAGTGGGAGGTGTCCCTGCCATGGCAGGGGTGGAGCAAGATGAGCTTTAAGGCCCCTTCCCACACAAACCAGTCTGGGATTCCATGAAATACAACTGGGATTGCTTTGTATTTTCTCCTTTCTGACATTTCTTACGTGGAAGTGGCTGCCTTTTATCATCCTTTGTTTACTTCGGATTGAAAAGATTCCACCTGAGCATCCTTTCTTTTCCTTTTATTAACAAATTGTAACATGGTCACTGGACCTCTGTAAAACATTTACCAGACACAGCTGCTTATAAAAAGACCCCATTTTTCTTCAATCTCAAACAATGTCTGTCCCTTATCAGTGTCCTTTAGGGCAGCACTGTTGTCACAGACCCTGTCCATTCCTGGTCCCAACCAGGAGCATCAGGACATCAATCCCCACCTTTCAGCAGCTCCCGGAGATAGACTGAGTTGACGTGGTAGGCACTCATCCAGCTGAACTGCCAGTAACTCCTGCTGTAGTGGGACACTGCTGCGTAGTAGCTCTGCCAGGCATCGTAGTAACATTGCCAGTAGTCCTCGTAACTCCAGCCCTCATGCAGAGCATCATCCCAGGAGCTGCAGGTCTGCTCCTCTTCAGTCCTCCTCGTGGAAGGACTGGAGAATTGATGGTTGTGGCTTTTCTTGTGTTTAGCACTTGGTTTCAGAACTTTCTTTTTCACTTCATTTGGCCTTGGGATGTGGGATCGCTCCCAAGGCTTCTCTGGTGCAGGACAGAAAGCTGCCGGGCCCTGCCGTGCTGCGGGCACAGCATTTCGGTCCTGTGTGTCTGAAAGTGCCCCAAAGCACGAGTTATCGGCCCCACTACTAAGGGAATCCCTGGAGCTGTCTGAGCCATCAGAGTCAGCAGACACATCCCCGTTTGCTGCCATCTCTGTGTGATGTTCCATCTCTTCCCACTCCACATCCCCACTTCTGGGCAGCTCACGTTGCTCTCCTGGGCCTGAATAACTTCTTAAAATCTCCACCTCTCTCTCTGACCCTTCTTTAATGAAATGCTCATAGTCTTCAACGAAATCTGAGAAGCTCCAGGGATTGGTGAGTTGGTTTTTGAAAGAAGACAAGCATGGAATTTTGGGAAGATTTTTTTTTAAGGCCTCCTCATCTGGAGCCTGAGTGCTGTGCTGTGCATCCATCCTGGAGATGGGTTTGACTTGATTCCTCCGTTCTGTGCAACAGTTGGAAGTTTGGGGGGTTCTACTATTTTCCTCTACATTTGCAGGATTTGTGCACTTTTTTATCTTTTTTTGCTTCAGAGTCTTTTTTGGCCTTTCTACAGAAGAATTATCCCTTGGAAGATTAGAGAGAGGCTGAGGTGTGTCTGAAAAGCCATTCTGGACAGGCTGCACCACTGGTTCCTCTGGTTTAGGACACACAGTGTCACAATTCCCCAGAGGAGCTGTAGGTATTGCAGGTTTAACTTCTACCTCCCCATCTTCAAACTGCTCCATCATTCCAGGAGGGATGGGCTCTGCACAGCAGAAAAACAAGCAGCCACTCAATCAAGTGCATCCCTCCCTCTGAACTCACACAAGTACCCAAGTGAAGCTTCTCAAAATCACATGTTAAGACATCAAGTGAGGACCACAAACCAACCCCTTCAATTCTTCAAGAGTTTAAAGAGCCAGAACATTTCCTTCATAGAAGGCATCAAAGACAGCTCAAGACAAACACTACATCACTTGTCAGGAGCAGAGTGTGAAGAACCTGGACTAAAAGCAAAGCAGCCCCAGCAGAAGAGCCCCTCATCAGCCCCCTGGACTTGTCTGAAGCTCTGACTAGCAGAAAACCCCCAAGCCCAGCGGCATCCCCAGCACAGAGCCTACCCGGCAGAGGAAGAAGCTGCAGGTTGCACTTCTGAGCAATTTTCATCATCGTGTTCTCCTCCTCCCCACGGCAGCAGTAGGTCACAGATAAACCCAAGGTGCCTGTGAGATGGAACAGAGTTAATTCCCAAGGAGGGCCAGCAGAGCCCAGCAGAGCTGCAGGGTGCCAGGGCTGTCCCTACCGAAGCGCCCGGCTCGGCCAATGCGGTGCATGTAGGTCTCCCAGTCCAGGGGCATGTCCAGGTTGATGACCAGGTTCACCCTCTCAGCATCAATTCCACGAGATGTCTGCAGAAAGTGAGGAGGAAAAAAGGGCAGTGAGAGCTGAATAATTCAACAGAGCTTTAAATAAATACAGACCCACAGAGAGGCTGGACGGGACCACAGTGGGGTCATCTGGTCCAACCTCCCCAGGGTCATCTCTGCCATGTTTGGCACTCACAACACACTGCCCACAGAGTAAAACTTCCAGCTGCAAAGCAACAGATAAATTGAAAACTACTTTTGAGCCAGATCACAGAATGGGTTGGGTTGGATGAGCCCTAAAAGTATCATCTCATTCCAACCCCCTGCCATGGGCAGGCAGATGAGGCACTGGGGGTGATTTCTGAGCCTCACAGTGAAAAGAAGTCAGAAACCCCACGGTGCTTATCAGCACATTCATGTTCTCTCCACTTCCAAGCCAAATCTAATCCTCTGAAGTAACTTTATGCGCAATACTCCTGCATGCTGTAAAATTTGCAGAGCAGTTAATAAGTTTGAAATAAAATCTGTAAAAAGCTTGTTTGAAAGCAGTAAAAGCTCACCAAGTCTGTGGAAATCAGAACTCTGCAGTGGAATTGCTTTAATTTAGCCATGGCATCAAGTCGCTGATTCTGATTCATGTTGCCTAGGAAGATAAAAATCAAAAGCAGGTTACATTCTTCATCTTTATGCCCCTCACATTTTAGAAAATGTTGCTTTGTATTGTCACAAGTAAGACAGAAACTTCCTCAAACACCACTTCCAAATGAGTAAAGAAGGAACAAACAAAACTTGAAAACTCAGGTCACTCATTACAGAAATAATTCTTTTGCTTGTTGAGTCTTGAAAAGACCTACGAAGGTTCAAATGTTCTTCTCAGCCATTTAACCAGAGGCCGTGCAAGGCAAGATTCAAGATTAATTTTCCTATTTTAGGTCACGTTTATGCACAATTTCAGTAGAATCAGAAAGTTGTAAATGGATTTACCTGAAATGCACTCGGCAGGGAAGCCTCTGGATGTCAGTATTTCAGCCAGATGTTGAGCCCTGAGGGAACACACACAATGAAAATTGGAAATAAAACCCCAGGCCTAACAACCCCGGGGCATTTCTTAGGTTACTCTCTACAGCCAAGGACTGCATTTCTGTATTTTCAGTATTTCCCGCTGCATTCCTCAGGGTGTATTTCACACCTGAAGTTTGCAGACTGCTCTGAGACCTCACAGGTCTCATAAATTTATCCATATGCACAGAAATTTATCCATGGCTGGACATTACAACCGCTGCTTTCAAACAAGCTTTGTCCAGATGTTATTTCAAATGCATTACCTGCT
Source organism: Corvus kubaryi (assembly GCF_017639235.1). Taxonomy (NCBI): domain Eukaryota; kingdom Metazoa; phylum Chordata; class Aves; order Passeriformes; family Corvidae; genus Corvus; species Corvus kubaryi. The sequence goes on along the minus strand of NW_024582078.1, from coordinate 4,073,474 downwards.
GTGCAGATTTGAGAAGACTAAGGCTTGGTTGAATGGGATCTTACTGAACAACTCCTGCAGGTGCCGGGTTTTTTCCTCAAAGGTTTTATGTGGAAGGGGATGGGAATTCACAATTTTGTAGTACTGCTTCAGCCCTGAGCAAGAAACCAAAACAACAGATTAGGGGTTGCCATAAAAACCTGTAGTCCTGTAATCATGTGATACTGCAGCTGAAGGAAAACTTCAAACAAAGACAAGCATAAGAACCTCCAGGAAAAGTTTTTCTTAAAAGGCTGAAATATTTTTTGAATGATAGAAACAGCAAAGTTCCATTTGTCACTTGTATTTTAAATATACAGAATCACAGACTGGTTTGGGATGGAAAGGCCTTCAAAGACCATCTCATTCCACTTCAAGATTCACAACATCAACACTGGGAATCAATATTCGTAAACTGAACAACTCAGATACAGGTGAAATTATGGAAAATCATGCATTTTAAAGGCGTGTGTTTTGGTTTTAGTCTCGTCCTCTGAATTTGTTGCTAACAGTGTCGCTCTACCTGCTGTTCATGCGCTTACCAAGGAGGCCTGGATCCGTGGGGTTCAGCCTCACAAACGTGGGCTCCCTCATGTACCTGGTGAGAGCAGCAGCCAAGGACTCAGGGTAAGTGGCTGAAACTGCCAACATCTGCTTATTGGTTGGGAGTGAGGAGTAGATCCAACTGCGGGACAAAGCCATGGGAATTATTTACCAAAACACACCTGATGTAATGATACAGGCATGAGGGAAGGGTGTTTCCTTACTTGATCTGTTCCTGGAAGCTGCCCTCCTCCAGCAGCTTGTCTGCCTCGTCCAGGACGAAGAGCCGGACGCTGGCTGTGCTCAGGTAGTCCAGCTCGATGAGCTGCTTGATCCGACCTGCAGGGGAGGGAAAAGTAAAAACAGTTTCAAGAACACGAACTGAAACATTCTAATGATGAACTTTTAAAGTATTTTAAAATTACCTTTGAGGCTGTGCCCTGTTAATGACAACAAACAAACCCAAGCCAGCCTTCCGAAGCCCCAGTTATTGTACCGTGGAGGATCACACAGGACACAAATCTCAGCAAAGCTCCTCCCTACCTGGGGAGCCCACAGCTATGTGGCACTTCTTCAGCCTGCTTTTGTCCTGGCTCAGAGGAGTCCCTCCAATGAAGACATGGCATTCCAAGCCTTCCATTTTTATGGCAATCGCTGTGATCACGGCGTGGATCTGCACGGCAATCTCCCTCGTGGGAGCCAGGATCAGGATCTGCGCGGGGCAAGGATTAAACGGGAGGATTAAAGCCGCAGGACGGCGCTGAGAGCTCGCTCCCAGCGCGGTGGTGCTTTCCAGCGCTGTGTCTCACGGCCTTCAACGCCGTATTTCCCCCCAAAAGAGCGATTTCCCCTCCTAAAGCACCCCCGGCCCGGGCCCACCTGCGTGGCGGGGCTCTCCAGCAGCACCGCGTCCAGGGCGATGGTGGCGAACACGCAGGTCTTGCCGGTGCCAGACTTGGCCTGCACGATGAGATCTGCAAAGAGCGGCCACGGGGGTCAGGGCAGCCCCCGGGGAGCCCCCGGCCCCGCGCCCGGCCCGCCCGCTCACCCAGCCCGCAGCGCCCCAGAGGGATGGCCTTCAGCTGCACCGGCGACGGCCGATGGAACCCGGCAGCCTCCAGCCCCGCTACCACCGGCGGCGACAACAGGAGGGAGCCGAAGTCGGAGGGGCCGCCGGGCACCAGCACGTCCCGGGTGCGGAACCGGCCCTGCGCCTCCGCGGGCGCCGCCATCTTGGCGGGGCAGGTGGGCGAAGTCTCGCGAGATGTGCCGTAATCCCGCGCCGGGGCGAGCCGCCGGTGCCGCCGCCAGGGGGCGCCGGGGCAGAGGGAAGATGGCGGCGGCTCCGCCTCAGGGCGGGACAGGGCGGGACAGAGCGGGGACTGGGGGGACAAAGCGGGGATAGAGCGGGACAGAGCGGGGACAGGGCGGGGGGGACAGAGCGGGGACAGAGCGGGGACAAGGCGGGGACAAGGCGGGGACAGAGCGGGGAC
>NW_024582078.1:4064821-4071320 GCF_017639235.1 Corvus kubaryi | reverse complement strand
GGACAAGGCGGGGACAGAGCGGGGACTAGGGGGGGACAGAGCGGGGACTAGGTGGGGACAGAGCGGGGACAGAGCGGGGACTGGGGGGGGACAGAGCGGGGACTAGGTGGGGACAGAGCGGGGACAAGGAGGGGACAGAGCAGGGACAAGGCGGGGACAGAGCGGGGACTAGGGGGGGACAGAGCGGGGACTAGGTGGGGACAGAGCGGGGACTAGGTGGGGACAGAGCGGGGACAAGGGGGGGACAGAGCGGGGACAGAGCAGGAACAAGGGGGGGACAGAGCGGGGACAGAGCGGTCCCGGTGCGGACGGGCCCGGAATACCCCAAAACCATCACTGCGCCCAGCTCCTGGCCCTGCACAGACACCCCAAAATCCCACCCTGCGCTCCCTGAGCTCCGGCAGCCCTGGGGCCGTGCCCATCCCCGAGGAGAGGACACAGCTCACAGAACACACAAACATGATTTATGAGCCTACAGAAAATTACTTACTACAAAAAATTAACAGTACAGTATTCACTCAGCAAAGGGTAAATGTGTTAATCTGTATGTGCGTTACTTACTACCCTCTGTAGACCACTTATTTTAAATCGTGGGTGGATTTATGAATATCAACTTTTATTGTAGCACTTCAGAGGCTCTGGACATGCCGCTTCCATTCATTGCAAGGGGATTTGGAAAATCTCCACAGTGGCTTCTACTGTACAAGCACATACACTGTGTCATTATTCTTACAGTGCCGGGCAGCCTAAATGAATTTTAATGGCTTTGGTGTATCACAGGCTTGGTCACGCCTTTGAAATTCCTCATGTCTATATTCCTGGGGGAGAAAAGTCTGTCAGATTCTATTCAGTTATTTTTTTATTATGAAGATATTTTCCTGTGACTATCTGAGTACCGAGCACTGCAGGACAAAGAGCAGTTCCAGTTTGGGGAGCTCCCCTCCACCAAGGGGGATGCAGCAGGTGGCTGGGACTGTGCCCCAGAGCACAGGTAACAGGATGTGAAAAAGGATCTACAGGCATTCTGCTGGGCCAATTGTTTTTAAAATTTTAAGTGGATATTCTCATTGGTCCTCAAGGGGAAAGAGTCTCCAACATGAGATAATTGTCTCTGGATAAATCTGGGAAAGGAGACAGACAAAGACACCTGGACACAACAAACATTTGATTAAATACAGCCTTTCATAACCCTTTTAAATTGATGTGATTTGAACAGACAAGAAAGAGCAGTGAGGAGGGACTGTTCCCGGGTGGGAAGGGCAGCAAGGAGGTGACAAAGCAACCCCCAGGAGCCATTGCAGGAACTGCTCCCCTCTCTATTTTTCTCACTTACTCCTTTTCTCCCCTGAGGTTTCATACAAGTTGCAGTACAGCCAAGGTGATCTGGAGACAGACATTATTCTCTGTGGTGCATTAATGAGACACTCAGACACCTCGCCATCATTCAGAAAGATACTGCTGTTTGTAGCTATTTAATTTTCCTTCAGATGTTCGATGCAGACAGACTCCAAACCATCTCCCTGTGTGTGACACCCTTCCCCACGACGACTAGCAGATCTGTTGTCCCTCTCCTGCTGGTTTTGGCCTTGACTGAGGGGGCTGTGTCACATTTCGGCTCCTGCAGCTCTGTCAGTCGACCCATGAAAAGTTTTGTTTTAACCCTTATTCCCATATTAAATCTTACCTGCTCCTGCTCCTCACGTTGTTGTAAGCTCTCTGTAAGTGGTGTGCTGTGCCATGAGTCACAGTATAAATAGGAATCTTCACCCTTCAGGCCTTGCTTTACCGCAGTGACTCTCGAGTGCTGAATTCCCATTGTCGACATTCACATGTCAGCCCCGCCAAGAGGAATCTGCAGTTTTGCCATGACATTGCTTTGCTTTTGCTTGCAGTAGGATCCAAAGGAAGTATTCCTGCTCAGAGCAGCCTTTGGAAATCTTGACATTTAATCTGAATACTCTGCAGGCAGAGTAGGTCCTGGGAAAGGATTTAGGTTAGTAAAATAAGCAGATGAGACATCCTTCAGAGCTGGAGTATTACTAAAATAACAGGTTCTTTTGAAGGGATATTAACTCTCTAGCTCGGGGCCATAAAAATCCCCAAGGTTTTAGGATGTAGAAAAGCCCTGCTAGGGAAAATTCTTCCTCCCATACACACTGAGAGCATGTTTTATTCCTCTGAGAAAGTGCTCAACACATTCTTGTCCCTGTCACAAAGTGCACATCACATATTTGACTTTAATTCCATGGCAGACTTCTTTTCCTCTGAATCTGTATATCAATGTATCAGCTTTAGATAAATGATATTCTATGACACCTGTGAGTGATGCTGCTGATACTCAACGTCAGGTTCTCGCTATTTCAGACTATTTCAGCCTAACACCTGCAATACCAGGTCTTAGTACCTGTACTAAATAATTCCCACAGATTTATCCATCTCCTCCTTTTGTTATAAATTTACTCTTCATTTACAACACTCAAATTCTTGTTGTGACTCTTTGAAATAGAGGTAAAGTGCTCGTGGATAATTCGTATTGGCTTCCTGAACTGTTGGGTTGTGTCTTACGAATATATTCATTATAGATTTGGACATTGCTGCTGCAAACAGGCACCAGCTTTGCCTTATTCCTTTGCCTTCAAAGGATTTGTCTTTCAGATCTGCCAAGACACGGAATTATTCAGAGCAAATCTGGTTTACATAATATTTGTAGAATATTTTGAAAGTGAGATAATCTCATCCTCCTCTCCCAGATGTTTTCAGATTAAGACAGGGAAGCTTCTCTGTTCTCTGCAGCACGCGTGAGTCACTCTTTGGAGTGTGGGACGTATTTGTATTTACACTGCCATGGAAACTGTGTTTGTTCTCTGTACAGTAGAGCCCAGGACCGTGAAAGGGCCATTGATCCCAGCAGAGACAGTGGCTGCTTATTCACCACCGAAAATTGACTCTGAGCACCCTGCACATTCACTTTCCCTCTGGAAAAAAAAGCTGCATGGCAAGTTACCAAGGAGCAGCAAGGCTTTGGAGCAGCCGAATCTTCTCTGTTGCTTTAGTAACTGACAAAGTTGTGGGTTTTTCCCAGCAAGTCTGGTGCATGGAGCTGTCATAAATAATGATGATGATGAGGAGGATGGTGATGTCTTACATCCATCTAGAGCTCATTTCAGTGCCCTCCTGTGGAATGGATTTGGTTCCTTGTCAGGCACATTCTTCACAAGGATCAAGGAGAACTCCCCAGACTTCAGATGGAGTCTCAAGTCCACGGGGGAGTGACCACAGGCACAGGCATGGGTGCAGCTGCAGATAAAAGCAAGCAGACCTCAGGGATCGGGTCAGAGCAGCTATTTCAGCTCTACGGTGAGAAATGCCAGTATTTCGCTCCTGTTGTTTTCCTCCAGATAAGTAAACATCACCCCATTTAAATCTTAGATACCAAGATTTGCTAAATTATTTTTTTAGCTCGTATGAGCACTATCTAGGTCACGAAAGCGCAGCGAGCCGAGATGAAATCCAGTAGTTCTTCAGCACGAGACAGCACAGTGGCTGCACAAGGAGCTTCCCTGGTACTTACTCCTGGCACTCCAGTGCAAGCAGAGCAATGCCAGGAGCTGGAATTTGGCTGGAGCAGAGTTAAAAGTTTTTATTTTGAGGATGGGGCATAGTGAGGGGTTGAGGCATGTCACAAGTGCAGAGACTGCATGCACTAAATTAGACTTAAGAAGAAATAGTCAGATTTTCAGGGATATTTTATCTCTGGTCAGATTTTCAGGGATATTTTATCTCTTCACGCACAAATATAAAACCAGGCAAAGTTCTGACATTATATCCTTACCTATGGGTGGATGTTTCTGCCCCAGTGGGTTTAAACAAGGACGGATGCAATTCAGGTCATGCTGCAGCTGAAGTGGGAGGAAATTCTGAAAGGTTTGTTGTCAGTGTGCAAGAAAGTCGAAAGGAAAGAAAATTCAGCGATAACTACGCTTGTTAGTTCAGCAAAGAACAGTCATGTGGGAGCCTGGAGAAACCAGATCAATGAACTGAAAGACAACAAATGAGATGAGCCTTCAGCTGTGAAGGGATGGATGTTTCCTCAATCAGGAAGGAATGAGGCAGTTAATAGAAGTGGAATACTCCACTCTGAAGGAGTATTCTAATTTTTGCCCAAGGATCTCAGTTTTTCATTTTATCCTGAAATAAACCATGTAGCTTTCTGCTTGAGGGTGTTTTATTCTTGGCTCTGTATTTTCTCGGAGATCTGATTTTCCACTGCACTGCACCATCTGCTCATGGTTTACACCATGACAGAGCGGAAGGAGTGCAGGGCCTGGCATGAGGTGTTGGTGCTGCTTTGAACCAGTTGTCTACACGCAAGAGAAAAATGCTGCTTAGTAAGGCAATCCCACTGAGAAAATATTTCAGATTTTTCTCTTCTCTTGCAAGTTCCCAGGAGTTTGGAGCACATGAATATTCTGGTCTTTTCTTTATTCTGTGCTCATGAACTCCTTTATCAGTCTCCTGGGACAGGAGTAGCCCCGGAGGCTGGAAAATGGATCAAAAAGATGTCCTTAGCAGAAGCCAAACAGAGCCTAGAAACTCTTCCTGTTCATCTGCCAGAAGATCACAGAGTCTGGTGTACTGCAAGAGGTGCAGGTGCTTACAGCATCTGCCACTTGCCATGTACACGTGCAGGTGGCCTCCTGAATCCTTGACACGTGCTGAAGGTAAAACACTGTGTAGGCTCAATTTGATCCTTCCAATAACCATGGCTATCATTGGTATCTCTGCTGTACTGCAGTAGTCAAAGGATGTGAGAGCATCAGTTAAATTCGGGAGTGATGCAGTGAACAGAGACCTGGGTGCTGAGCTGGCCCTTCCTGCCCATGTCTGGGACCCTGGAGAGGCCTGGGCAGCCGGGTCGTTCCCTGTGCCTCAGCAACTGCCCGAGCCGGGCGTTCCGGCCCCTGTGCTCCACTGGAGCCATCCCAGCTTTCTGATTTTTCACTCCTGCCTGGCTCTTCAACCTGCCATATGCTTGGATAGGCCGTGGACATCCACACCGGACCCCGGCCCGTGGGGAACAGCCAGCTGGCCAACAAATCCTGCCAGATTTCAGGAAAAAATCATAGCTGGGTTAGCTGGCTTAGACTGTACGAAAGACTCGAGACTGGCAAGTACCCACTCACATGATGGCACATCACATCCCTGTTGGAAGTGGTTCACTTTTTGATAAGGTCATTTCTTTAATAAATTAATTTATTATCCCTGCATTCTACAGAGCCTTGAAGAGAGATGCTGTTCCCATGCTTAACAGATGGGAAATGGGAACCCTGAAATGAGCAGAGACAGGAAATTTTGATCCATAATAAAAGAGACAGTGGAAGGATCAATAAACATTAACTCTGGAGTGTTTCCCAAACACATGTGAAAGGGCAGATCGCAAATTTCCCATTTAAATTGGATTTTGACACAAAGGTCAGCTTTCAAAATCACAGAAACTGATTTCTATAAACAAACAAGCAAACAAACCAAATCCTATTACCATCTATAAAAAATGTTTTCCTCCAAAATATAAAGACCCGGAGAGGCAAACATTTTAGCCAGTCTTTGTCAAATCTATGGTAAAAAACCAAGTAATTACATTTTTAATCCCAAATTTTAGAACATAAAGTAGTATTTCTTCTCCTATCAAGTTCTTTAGCATTGTGGAGCGACTCAGACAAACCTTGTTAAATTATCACAGGGGGCTCAGCATTTATCATCTAAACAACACATTTTGCAAATAAGATGAGAGTAATATTTATTTGTGAGAAACACTCAAAACTTCAAACCCTTTCAAATTCAGAGCAGTTATAAAGTCTGATGATCCAAAAGTGTTTGTATTTTTTTTTTCCTGGCTCGCCTGTCCATCTGTTTGGTGTCCTGTGGTGACAAGCAATATTAGAGGTTGTTGATCCGAGACAAAAGAATCCTGGTCTTAGAGGGGCTCATCCGTAGCTCCCACATCCCCCATACCCCGGAGTTTTCCAGGTGCTCTGTGTGCGCAGACTCCCACGGGCTGAAACAGCGCCGGTGGAACAGAAATGGAAAACTGTTCTGGAAATAAACCCCGCCAAGGGACTCTCAGCACCTGTCTCTCGCGGCTCTCTAACATGTGCTGTCCCTGACAAAGGGCGCTCGGACTCCGGCACGGGCCGGGCTCAGTGCCTGTGCTGTGTGCCCGTGCCAGGGGACCGCCACATCCCCGCGGTGGCCAGGCACAGCACGAGCCCCGGCCGCAACCCAGCCCGCCGTGAGGACAAAACGGGGACACCGCAACTGGGTGGCTTCGCAATTTCTCGTGATTAAGGCCATGTAGGTTAATCCGTGCTTCTGGTGGGGTGGTCCGCGCCTGCGGAGCAACGTGCAGAATCCAGACCACAACAAACTAAAGCACCCAACTTGGCCGGGAGCAGGGCCCGCTCCGCGCCCGGCACGGGCGGAGCGCTGGGCTGGCTCTGCA
>NW_024582078.1:4009475-4064421 GCF_017639235.1 Corvus kubaryi | reverse complement strand
CATGGAGCAGCACCTGCGGCGCCTGCGGCAGGAGCTGGTAAGGGCCGGGGGTCGGGGCAGCGCCCGGGCCGGTCCCGCGGGGCTGCGCGGCGGGCTCGCCTTGTGGGCACGGAGGGGAGGGCAGGGCCCGGCCGGGGCGCGGGGGTCCCGCCGCTCCCATCCCCGTGAGCGGGGGCAAATCCCGGTTGTGGGTCGGGGGTCCCGCCGCTCCCATCCCCGTGAGCGGGGGCAGGTCCCGGTCAGCGGTGGCCGCTCGGGGTCCGTCCGTCTGTCGGAGAGAAACCGCGGCGGGGGCGTGCGGGGGCTTTAGGGACAAGCTGCCAGCACAGGTCAGAAATCAGAGAAGCAGCCACAGAGATGGATAGGAACAACTTTCCGGGAATCAAAAGGCTGTGAAGGGAGCGCGTTGGCACCTCCGATACGCTGTGAAAATACTTCTTTAATAGGAAAGCCTTTGTCAGAAACGAGCGGTGTTTTCGCCCTCCTGCCGCTCCTGCTCAGGGGTAACCTCACTCCCGGAGCTTGCTGGGGCTTGTCCAGCAGCCCGAAGGTATTGCTGGTGCTCTGGGGCTGGCTGGGGTGGGTTGGGAGGAGGAACTGATACTTCCCAAAATAGGGTTCCAGCGGGTCTGGCTCGGAGTCTGCGTTATCCTGATAAATAGATAATGAGAACAAAAGGGGAAGACAAGGCAGAGCAAGAACGGGTGGGTGAAGTTTCTGAATGCAAGAAGCTCCCGGTTTGGACTGGAAAGGATGTTGATTTCAGCTGGGTTTTGTGCTCCCCGGAGTTCTGTACAGTGCCTGCATTGCAGGAAGCATTCCCTGTGGAACAACCCTAGTGAGTCCCTGAGGAGCAGGCGAAGTTCCAGCTGCGCCCAGGGCAGGACCAGGGCTGCAGAGCCCTGTGCTCCTCCAGATCCCAGTGTCTTGTGAAACACGGGCTGGGGCAGTGGCCTTTTACTCTCAATAAATGTGGCAGCAGTGACATTTAACCTGCTGGCGTTCCCAGTGTTTCCCCAGCAAACATAGGAGGTGAATGACAAACTAAAACAAAGGAAAATGGGAGTCACTGGTGTGCTGTACACCGGGTGTGATGAATGAAATGCAAACTGCAAAGCAGGACGTACAGAATAATGGGAGAGCTCTTGAAAATCTGAGTGAGTTGGAAGGTGAGATGGGAGAAGGAGTAACTTCCAGAAGAACATCCTAAGAATGAGGTTCCTAAATCAGTGTTTTGTCTTCTAACCAAATCGGTTTTGTTATCTGAGCAATATTTTTGTAGAGGAGCCTAAACACTGCACCTCTGAGTCTAAAACATGCCTGTTTTGTAGTGCAAAAAATAACTTCTGAAGAGTCAATATATTCAACAGAAAGGCAGATCCCTCACACAATGTGAAAACCAGAAAAAAAATACTTTAAATGAGAAAATTCTGGCTTTGTTCAGCCTTTGCTATAGTGAAGGAATAGATTTTCATTGTAAAAATGCAACAGTTTTTATTATATTAATAAACCATGAGTTAGCCTGGCATAAATCTGTGTATATGCTTGGCTTAAAAAACTGGGAAGGGGCAGTTGTCATCTTCAGCTGGACGAGTTGTGACTTGACTGAGAGCAGCCTGGATCTCCATACATTTGGTTTTCACCAGTCACATTCGTTCCCCCTCCCACCGCCCAGTTTTTGTTACTCAAACTTAAAAACTTCCTTTCGCACGAGTTCCCCGGGGATCCGAGCGCAGTCGTGAGCGCGGCTGTGCGGGGACATCCACGGGGTGCAGCTGGAGAGAGCCTTGGGGTCACCTCCTTCAGCCTCCCTGCAGCCCGAGTGAGCTGCAGGCTGGAGTGAAAGCAGGAGCTGTAGCAATTAAAGCATCCACCAGTGATATCCCGAGCAATAACAGCTTTTAGAAATCAATTCTGCCCTGATAGCCCGGAATTAAAATAGATTAATGTTTCTCTAAGGAGCAGCTCGCAGCTCGAGGGACAGCTGGGCCCGTCTGCACCGCGGGCAGCGGGAGCTCGCCTTTGGATGCGCCGGAGCCGGGGTCAGCGGGCAGGAGTGCTGGGAACGGCTTTGGCCGCGGGCAGCCGGCGAGTGGGGCAAAGGGGAGTCCGGCCCCGGGGCATCCCCGGGGATTTAGGAACACCCTGGGTTGTGCTGTGTCCAGGGGGCAGCTCTGTTGTGCAGGGAGGTTCTGCAGAACTTCCCTCTGTGAGGAGCCGGGCTTGCTGGGGCTGCCCAGTGCCACATGGCAAGGTTAGAGACGGTCCCGTTTGCAGAAGTGTAGTTTGTCTCAGTGCAAACAGCCTCTGTTTTGGTAAACCAGACTCTTGGCCAGTTTTGAGGAGGGGATTTTCTCAAAAAATAGTGGATGTTGGCACAGCTCCCAGTTCCCAGGGAAAGGTTATCTTCCTGTGCAATTCAATCTCCCACCAGTGAGATAGAAGGATTCCAGCTCTGGTTTTTCTTTCCCTTGCTTTGTTTATTAAAAACATATTTAAATGCTGATGTGCTTGGCTGGGGTGCTGGTGAGCCCCCACGTGTCACCTGTGCCCTGAGATCACAGAGGGCTGTGCCAGACAAGTCACCGAGGAGCAAGGTCCAGGCATGCTTACCCTGCTCTTCCCATTTCCTCTGGGAAAGCTCTGCCACGGCTCCCCAGGATGAATCTGACCCCTTTCAGTCAGTGCGAGAGAGCTCTCCTGTTCCAGTCGCATGTTTTCCATTGTAAGCTGATAGTTTCTGGCATGTGTGGTGTCCCTTTGATTGGAATCCATTCAGAAGCTTCCACATGCAAATGCTTCGCAGCCGGGAGAGCCTCAGCTGACACAGCCATTCATCCCGGCCGGGTGGGATGGGGCAGCTCTGCTGGAGCGGGGATCCTCATCCCGGGCTGACAGCGGAGCCAGCGCCGACAAGCTGTGCCAGCTCTTTGCACCTCATCCCCGGGTGCAGGAAGTACTTAAGACCTTGTTCTCCTCCGGGAAGCCCCTGGAGATTTATGGACACAGCATGGCTTGTGGGAATGTGCAGCGCTGGTTTGTAGGTCTGGTGATGGAATAAGCTGTGCTTCTGCACTCCTGTCATCTGTCCTTGCAGTGGCAGTTGTGAAATGTGCCCCAGAGCTTGGGAATCTGCCATTCACGCAATTAATCTCGATACTCAAAGCCCTTTTCACTGTATCGGCTGCGTTCAGAATCTGCAAGCATCGTCCTGAGGCACAGCAGAGTTGTGCCTGCTCCCCGAGTCGCAGAGCGTTCTCTCAGCTGAAAGATGAGATTTAACAAGAATTGTCTTGCTGGGGCATTAGCAGAGAGGAGTTTCATTTCCGTGCCTCGCGCTGCACACGGCAGCGCCTCCCTGCACTCGCAGACACCAGCACAGTTTGCACTGCCGTGTCCCAGCCTCACACGTGTGCTCTGGGATGGGGGCCTGGAGCTCGTCCGCAGTTAGAGTCGATCATTATTTTCTGCTGGGGAGTCCATGGGGCAGATTGCTCTGGCACGTTGGGTTTGTATGGCTGTAACGGGAGGGGGCACAGCCACGTTAGCTGTGGTTGGAACTTTACGTGTTTTGGTCTCTCAGATGAATCCAGGATATATCTGGGGTTTCTGTTGCTTTCTTCTAGGAGGAAAAGTATTTAAGTACTGTTTAAAAGAAACCTCACCACTCTGACTTGAACTTTTAATGTTCTCCCTGCACATTTGTCATAAATGCATTGAATTACTGAGTTTGATAGAGTCTGACTCCCTTCTTACATTAATTTATGTCCTGGTAGGCAATGTTTCTTGCTATGAATATCCTGCAGGAATAGAACATTCGGTCCGAGTGAAAAATACAGCCAATTATTTTTACTCTTTGTCTCACATCGGGCTCCTATTCCGGTAACTGTGTCACGCTCCAAGACGATCTGCTGTGTTTTCATTCCTGCCCTCTCGGGAGGGGCAGCTTGGGTGGTTTGCAGTCTGAGCAGCACAAGACAGCCCTGAGGGTCCAGTGTCGCTGCTCCCAACTGCAGCAGGTGGGACAGGCGGCTCCATGTGTGTCTCTGCTGATGAAGGGGTCCCTTTTTGGGTGACTTTGCCCCTGGCTGCTGGAGCAGTGCCAGGAGGTTGGGTGCTTGTCACAGGATCTCATTCCTTGGTGTTCCTGAGGGGAAGGTGCAAAGGAGTGACTTGACAGCAGATGTCCTGTCACGTATAACTGGGGAGAAAAAGCAGTCACACGCTTTGTCCTCTTGGTTATTTCCAGAGCAGTCTCCTAGAGATGAGGATGGATTTTTTCAGACTCCCAGCTTCATGTATTCAGGAATTTTAAAGAGCAGATTCCCAGAGAAGCTGGTCTGGGCTGAAAACTGACATTTTAACCATCATCTGCAGTGGCTGGTCTGTCCATCGAGGCCTGTGGTCTCTCTTAGCTTTGGGTTGTGAGTAAAAGTCTGAAGATTAAAGTTATTTTTGGTCCATTTTTATCCCGGTTGAGGAGAATTGATTTTTCTGATTTGCTTTTAAACATAGGGAATGTGATTGGGAAGCACAGAACAATATTCTTGCAGTGGGAAGGAAGGTGGATAATGGAGTGATGTGAACCACGTCTTTCATGGTTAACATCTGTTCAGGATCTATTTAAACTGTTGTGAGGGGGAGTCTCTGGTTCAGTGTCAGCATCCTTCCTCTTTCAGAAAACTGAGCTCACGGTTAACATCCTCATGAACACCTAAAATACCCTGGGAAGACAAGAGGTAAAAGAGAGACTTGGAATTATTGTGATAAAATGCAAGGACTGAAAGACAACTGCAGGCCCTTGGCATCCTCCAGGGGAAGAAAAAGAAAGGTGGAACATGGAGCTGGAGAGCAGCTCTGTGTGAGGTGTGCAGCGAGGGCTGTGCAGCCACAACTGCAGCCTTGTTGGAGATTAATCCAGTTAGTGACCCGAAGGGAAACACAGAAACAATATGATCAGCTCAGCAGTTCTAAAATAATTTCAGTCTCTATTATGTCATCTGCTTTAAATACCAATTGTTTGTTGCTGGGTCTGTTGCCCATCAGAACTATTATCAAGAACTATTTGCCATTTGTTCTTTCCTGTCCTCTTAGCAATAACTTCCTCTCTTTGCATTTCTTTTACCTAAGAGCTGGACATCTGTCTTCCTCCTGGTTGTGACAAACACTCTCAGGGCTCTTCTTCCCAGCTCTGTGCTCAGCTGAAAGCCGGGGATGTTGCTGGGCTTTTCCTTTCCATCAGCATCACAAAGCTGCTGTGGCCCTGGGCAGGCAGATGTGTGGATGGGCTGGAATGCAGACAGCTGTGGCTCCAGGAGATTGATTGGAACTGGATTCTGAGAGCTCCGTGAAGGGGGATGTTAACAGAAAAACACCAGTTCCAGAGTGGCTGGTAAAAGTTACTTATTTACCTGGGAAGTGGGAAGTGACAAGGAAAATCTCCCTTACTTGTACACTTCAGGTATTTGAGGCTGAATTTGATGAAATGCCAGTAACTGCTGGAGGAGGTTCCTTGGGACGGGCTCTTCTCCTGCGGTGTTAGTCATTGGTGGGAGATCATTGATTACCAACTGTGTAAAGCAGTTGTTGGGTTATCCTTGGGGAGTGAGGAGATGGTGGAAGAGGTGGCTCCAGAGCAATTGGTGCCTTTGCTGCTCAGGATGGGACACTGCCAGTGCAAAAACCCCTCTGTATCTGAACTCTGGCAGGTTTTTGTTTGGTTCCCCCCCCTCCACGTTGAATATTCCATGATGATCATTTGAAAGTGGAATTTTGAATTTTGCACTTCAGTTTTCAGTGCTTGGGGTGTCTGTAGTTTCAATGAGCTTTGCTTTGGAGGAGCATTGAGGCTGAGCTGGCTGGGTCACACCTCCACAGGACTGAGCCAGGTAATACCTCAGTGCTGGAGAAAGGAACCTCTCCCATCACACAGCAGTCCCGGGCACTGAAGGGGAGCACTCAGCCCTGTGAGCACTTGTCTTGCTTTAAAAGGCATGAGTTGGCTTGTGCAGAATTAGACATAAAAGTTTTCATGCCAATTTTTAGGGATTGTGAGAGTTTCAGGAATAATGAGATCCAATTTGAGGCATCTGATTTTTAACTGGTTTATAGAGATAGATTTGGGTATCTGCAAGTTGTCATGGTACTAACAGGGCTTTTTTTTGGAAGCAGAGAAGCCAAACAACCACTTATATTGAAGGGCAGAGTGTCTCAGATTAGACACCCTGGAAATGCTGATGTATTTGTGCACCTTGAGCAGGGAGCAGCAGGAGCCAGAGGGGAGGGCAGGCTCTGTGCAGAGCCGAGTCTGGCAGTGCTGCTGCCCCTGTGCTCTGCTCTGCAGCCCCACTGATCCCACAACAGGTTTGGGGTTTGCAGCTCACAGAGAGGCACAAGCCAGAGCCTCTCCTGGTGCCCAGCTTACATAACAGCACTTGCATAAGCCCCAGCGTGGTCAGGGTCTCTCTCCACACCACATTAAGGCTCTCTGGGGTTCTGTGTCACATTCACGCTCTGCTTGGAATTGACTTCAGTTCATCACAAATTCAAGTTCCTTCTACATGAAGTGTGTGACCAAGAGCCAGTGAGGCTACAAGGGCTGTCCCTTCAGCCTGGAGTTCCCACTGCCTGCAGTACAGCATCCATTTGATTTCCAGCCCAGTCTGCTGAATTATTTGCAGAATCCCTTTTTCTTCTCACAGACCAGGTAGTTCAGTCCTGACCCTCTGCCAGGGAGGTGATCTCTCTTCTCTAGGACATTGTTCCTTTGCTGGAGAGTCTCAGAGAAGCCAGTCTGAACTTGGGAGAACTGAGGTCTTGGCAAGGAGGAGAGGCTGGCAGTTAGACACTGGGGGAGGTTTTTTTCCCTCCAGAATTTTCTTTCCAAGGTGAGTACTCTTAATTGCAGGTGGGTGGAATCCAAGCCCCGCAGGCCGTTTGGTCACCAGGCAGTGACTTCACTTTGGGCTGGGCTTTCCCCGCTCTCCAGCTCTGTAAAAGACTGAGCAGATACCATGAAGAGCAAAAGATAAAGCAGAGGGGGCTGATTTGCTTCATTTTTTAACTTGCACAACCCGAAACTACAGCAGCATTTGCCAGCAGAGTTAAAAGGCTCAGGATGCTGAAAACTCTGTCGGTGCTGGTGGAATTCACGTTTGCAGAGGGACACTGAGGCTGGAGGGTGGGATTCACCCTTCCTGAGGCAGGCCACTGGAGCAGGACAGAGGAGTCACAGCCCAGAGCCTCCTCTCCTGCCCCTGTGCTGCGAGGGAGGCTGAGCCCAGGCATCCACATCTCAGTCATTCACAGCAGAGGGTTTCCACAGAGGAAGACATCCCCGCTTCTTTTCCAGCAGCTCAGGCTCCCCAGTCTGGTGCTGGCACCGGGTTTGGCAGCCCCAGCTCCTTTGTTCAGAAGGAAAAGTGCTGGGTTTGGAAGCGTCGGGGCTCAGGTGTGTTCCTGCGGGGGGCGGCTGGATCTGGCTGTGAGGAGCGAGCCCAGCGCTGCCCAGCGCTGCCGAGGAAGGGTCAGTGCTCCCGAGATGTGCCTGGCTGAGCCCGGCAGGGCTGCCCCGTCCCAGGGCAGGTAACTGAGGCCGTGGAGGGAACGGAGCTGCCCAGCAGATGCCGAGGGCTCCAGGAGCCCAGTCCCGGGGCAGGACCCCCTGTCACTCCCCACGGCGTGATTACTGCGCCAGGGGATTTGGTGGGAAGTGGCCAATGAGGGGCCAGGCTGGCTCCAAATCCAGCTTTTTCCAAAGCCCCAGATCAAACAGACTGCCATTAATAAGGCAAGAAAGGTTAGGACGAGCAGCATTACAGCAGATCTGGAGAGGTAAGGTGATAGTTCTGTCTGAGGCTGGCAGAGCATCTGGCCCCAGCTTGGTGTGGGAACCAGGAGTTCGGTGAGGCTGGAATTGGGACGTTGTTTGCACGTCTGCAGCAGGAGTTTATTTGCTGATGTTAAAAAATGCCATCGCTGGAGGCTCTGGGTGGTGGAATCAGGAAGCTGAGCACAGATTTTCTGTATCTTTGTAGCTGTGTGCTCATTCCAGATGATAAACAACTTTCTTGAGAGAAAAGCCCTGAAAAATGACCGTAACCTGCTGGTGAGTTTAGTTTTAGGTTCTGGGGTTTGAAGTGGGGATTTGTGGTCAGAAACTGTTGAGCAGTTTCCACTTACAGAGCTGGATTGTTACAATTTTCTGATGGCTGCTCTTTCTCACTGCTCAGCCCCACGTACAGAGATGGAAATAGAGCAAGTAATTGAACTAGCTTGGTTAAAATGAAGGAGAGGTAGAAAATAAACCTTGGTAATGTAAAGCTGAACATAAGAAAAAAAGAAAAAGCTGGCCTTTTTCACCCTAATGTTGAGATCTGTTGCTGTACAAAAAAAGGTGGTGAGCCTTTTAACCTGTCTGTGACAGCGTAGGCTGGCTGAAGCTTCCTTTGACAGGGGTAATCTCTTCTGCAAACCACCTCACAGCAGTGGGACGTGCCCTCACCTCCAGCCCTGCCAGCCCCTGCTGTTCCTCCCCTCTCCTGCCCCTTCCCCACTCCCCCTCCCTGCTAAAAAAGAGTAAGTGGCAGCTGTTGGAAAGTGGAGCCCGTTTGCTTTATGGTGCTGCTTTGGGAATATGATCAGATCCTGCATGAGAGAGAGAAAGCAACAGAGCGAAAGAGAAGGGGGGGAGTTGGGAAGCTCTGGAGAATAAGTTGCTTATTTTAGGTCTGGTATAGAAAGTTGAATCTTTGTAGTGAGGTTCAGGGATGAAGCAGAACTGCTACTAAAGATTGTAGCCTGGGAATCAAAGAATTCCCGGTTGAATGTCAGTAATCCTAGAGTTTGTTGGTTGTTCTGTACAAAATTTCCAATGCATTGAAATGTCTTTGATTGTCCTCTAGTGAGAGGTGCCTGCACTGAGGGCCTTGACAGCTGAAGATGTGTTATGGAGTAACAACAATTCTTCTTGGGGTTTATTTTTAATCTACTTCAGCATTTCAGGTAAGGAAGCAAGGCTCTCCCTGGAAGGCACCTCTGTTCAGTGTTCTGGCTCCTGATTTCAGCTGGTGACAGGGCACAAAAGACACAAAGGCACAGGAATATTCTAAAACTGGCAGCAGCCAAAACCATTCATAATTCTACACCTTGGGCTTCTGCCAAGCAATTATAGGAAACTCAAACTCTTTATTTTTGTTGTCAGGTCAAACAAACCACTTCTGTCAGCTCCTCTTATTCCTAGAGGGACACTCCTAGAAAAATCTAAGGAAAACCTGAGTGCCGTTGGCTGAAATGGATGTGGTGCAGGTGGGATGCATGGCAGGTGCAGTCAGGAGGGAGGGGGATGTCTCAGGGAGCTGCTCAGCCCCGCTCTGCTGCCCTGTGCTCGCTGTCCTGCTCCATGCTGGGGACACTGACCCGCCTGTGCTCTTCCCTCCGCAGCTCTCCATGAAGGAGGTGGGCGACGGGCTGCACGAGCAGATGAACTGCATGATGGGCGCCCTGCAGGAGCTGAAGCTGCTCCAGGTGCAGACAGCCCTGGAGCACTTGGACATCTCGGGGCGCCGGAGCCCCGCGGAGCAGCGCCGGTGCTGCCGGAGCAGCGGGGCCGGGCAGGACACGCAGCTGGGGCAGGCACAGGGACATTGCCCCCCGGCCCTGGCGTGTCCTGTGCCACGGCCAGCGGGTTTGTCCCATCCCACTGCATTCCCAGAGAGTGACCACCCTCGAGACACCCCCTCCTCCTCCCAGAGCCTCTGCGGGGAGGACCTTTGTCCCCCAAAAGGACCTTCCTCCGTGTCCAGCAGAGTGGAGCACGTCCGGCCCCGGACATTCGAGTCCAGCAGCCAGGGCACAGCTGGGGGGTGGCTGCTGTGCCAGGAGTGCCCGGGGTGTGATGACGGCCACGACTGGACATCGTCCCTGATGTCCCAGAGCAGGAACCGGCAGCCGCTGGTCCTGGGGGACAACATCTTTGCAGACTTGGTGGGGAACTGGCTGGACCTGCCCGAGCTGGATAAGAAGGGGGAGAAGAGCGAGGCGTCCCTGTCCATGAGCAGATCCCAGGAGCTCTGCAGGAAGTTCTCCCTCACAGCCAACATCTTCAAGAAGTTCCTGAGGAGCGTCCGGCCGGACCGAGACAGGCTGCTCAAGGAGAAACCTTGCTGGCTTCCTCCTGAGGACAAACGGCCCGAGATTTCCAAGAGGTCCAAAAAGATCAACAAACTCAAGGGGACATTTTACTTCCCCCTTCATGGGAACCTGCAGAACCATCACAGCAAAGCAGAGAGGTGCCCCAGGGCAGAAAGCTGTAGTGAGCACCCCAAAATCGGCACCAAGAAAGTCCACGATTCCAGAGACTACAGCCAGGCGGGGTTTGACATCAACACGGCCATGTGGGTCTGAGCCTGTCCTCTGCTCTGCCCAGCGTTTCCACACCCACCAGCAGCTGGAGGCCACACTCACCTTTTTGGGAGACTCCTGATCTCTCCACAGGGACAGGAGAGGAGTCCTGCAGAACACGCTGCAGGCTTCACTCTCCTGCACATGGAATTTTCTGGAGAACTACGGCTTCGGGGACTGCCTGAGCAGCAGCTGACACAGCCCCACGTGGGGAGACCTTTGGGGACCGGTATTTGCAAAAATAATCCGAATCTTTAGCAGCTCTAGGATGAGTGGTGCCACAGGTGAGCAGCTCCTGGTGCCAGGCCCATTCCATCATCTCCAGTTCAATGGCTGCAGCACAAAACCCACGCTGTGCATGTGTGTGTATGAGTGTGCAGATATATATAGAGAGAGAGTTGTTTTAAAAAAATCTATTCCTGCTTGTGTGCACTTGAAACTGGGTTATACACCAGGCATCCCAAGCCTTGTACCTGAAGCACTTGTTATTTAAGTGGAAAGAAATGTTTGAATTTATAAGACTTGAACAATTGCTGAGTGAGGGGCAACCCCCCAACTTTGGGGGGGTCTCCCCTTAAACTGCATCCCTGGTGCCCTCCCAGCAGCTCTCCCTCCCCTGCCAGTTAAACCAGTGGGGCACAAGGCTCCTTGCAGGGGGTTTGTGACCTGGGGGTCTCGGTGGGTTTGCCCCTCTCACCTCCCCTTGTCCCTACAGATCGCTCCAGATAAATCACTGCAGAAGTTTATTGTTGGGTTTTCACCCAGATGCAAAGTTCCATCCCCTGTTTATTGTTGTGTTCCCTGTTGCTGTTGTGTACAAACCTCCTCTTGACAGAACCAAGTTCTTCAGTGTCCGACTCTCCAAGAGTTTCCAATAAAGTGGAATCGGTCTCATCTCTGCTGTGGAACACCCTCGGTCTCTTCTCTCACTCCGGGGTTTTCCCTGGCTGTTCCCAGCTGGGACCGGGGAGTTTGGGGAGCAGCCAGGAGAGTTTCCATTCAAGGAGAGGTTGTAAATCACGGCAGAGCTCCCTGCCAGGGTGCCAGCACTGCTCCAGAGGCACATCCCCTGCAGCCCCTGCACAGCCCCGAGAGCCTGCAGGGCTTCTGCAGCTTCCACACCCGTCCTGCCTGCCCCAGCACCAAGAGAGCAGAGGGACAAAGGTTCGGGGCAGAAACTCTGCCCCACTCTGCTGCCAAGGAAGAGCCTCAGAGCCACACGGTCCCTGGTTTGAGGAGGGGAACAGGGCCGGGGGTCCTACCACAGCTGCAGGGAGCACAGAGCTGGTGAGGGCACTGCAGCCCCCGTTCCATCAGCCAGGAGCCCCAGCAGATGCTCCATGTGCGCAGCAGGGTTGTGTTCCAAAAACCTGTTCCACTCACTCCGAGTTTAGGAAGGGTTTATGTGAGAGCAGGGGGATTATTTGTTTTAAAGACACAACTCTATTCCTGTTGTAACTTCCCAAGGCAGAGAGGCCAGTGGGGCAGAGGCACGGAGGGAGAATTCTTCTTCTTTGCAAATTAAATATAGGCACAAGGCAGGCCCTGTTTGTGCCCATACAAGGAGAGGAGCAGGGCAGCACCCGAGCGCTGTGCTCAGCACTTCTGCAGGAACCTGAGCAGGCTTTTGTCTTTCCTCCTCGTGGGCTTTTGGGCTGGTTGTTCCCCCTTCCTAATTTCTCTCAATGCTGAAAAGCTGCTTGTAAAGCATTTTGTTTTCCTCCTCTTTTATCTGTAGTTCATCCTGTTTGTTACCTCCCTGCTCCTTTCCAGAGCAAAGGGGAGGAGATTTCCCAAGAGAGGAACAGCTTTTCCCGCACCTGCCTCAGTCCCCAGAGAGTGTGGCCCCAGCCCTGGGCTTCCCTGCAGCCCAGGCACAACCTGGGGGTCCCAGCCCGGAGCCCTGGGGCACCCCCATCCCAGATGTGCCCCATTGGCACCAAGGGCTGAGTCCCACGGGGAGAGGAGCACTTGTGCTGGATGGGGATTTACTCAGCAGAGCTGAGCACTCCCACCTGGGCCTTTGTGAGCTCGTCCCTGGCACTGCCCTCAGGTGTGATGGGCAGTCGTGGGGCCAGGCTGAGCATGGCACGGCCACGGTGACATTTGGGATGGCAGGTGAGGGACACATTTCTGCAGGTGGCTGCCTCTGCAAGGCCTTGTGTTACCCAGGACACAGGATGTGTGTGCAGGACAGGGAAACGTGCAGCCCAGAATGCACACGGGGAACCTTCTCCATGGGAAAAGCCGTTCTCCAGGACCGCCCCACGTTCCCTCCGGCCGGTGCCAGCCCGGTCCAGCCGCAGCCCAGGGCTCTGGGAACGCGGCCCCGCTCTGGCAGCTCCTGTCCCTCCTGAGTGCTGACCCCAGCCCAGCAGCTGCTGGGGCCGTTCCCCAGCGCTGGGGGCTCCTCAGGAGCCACGGGAAGTTTCTCGGGAGGAGCAGCACTTGTGGCCCCCCGACAGCTGCCCCCGGAGCTGTGCCAGGAGCAGCTCAGATCAGCTGCTGCCCGGCCTTTCTGTCCCTGCTCCAGGGAGAGCCCATTGTTCCTACTTCCACGTGGAAAGGGCAGTTCTTGGCCCCAGCTGCCTCCCACGTGTTCCTTTCCCACCCAAAAGGCTCCTGCTCCAGCCAGCACTGCCCAGGCCACCTCCCTGGGAGCAGGGACAGAGCCGGGGAGCTGCTGGCACCCCACAGCCGCTGCTCCTCCCTCCCCTCGGCTCTAGGGACAAAGGAGGAGCACCTGAGGACAGAGGGTGTGGGGGTTCCTTAATTTGTTCCTTTTCCAAAGGATCAGATGCCCACCGGGACACTTTGCATGGACAGCTGACCAAATGACCAACGTGGTTTCAAATGTGTTGTGTTCTCTCTGCCTGTTAAGTGTATCTTCAAAGGATGTTTTGCATTAAAATAGGATTTTCCAGGGTGTTTGCAGTGACAAATCCAGTGTGGTCTAGGCTTCAAACACTTGGGAATAGCAAGTAAATGTAGCTGCGTCTCAAGGTTCTTAAGAGAAAAAATATTTAATAAATATTCTTTATCGACATTCAAATAATAAATAATATCACCCAAGCCAGACATCCTCCCTAATTTAGTCTCCAGAGCAGGATCTGCTAATAGATCAGAGTTGGATTTGTGAATTACCATTTCACTTCTCCAGGGACTTTTCCTGAAATTATAATGGCTTTTGCTCCTCTTTTTTTTCATGAAACTGCCACAAAATTGTGCTCCATTATTGAGTATGAAACCCACCTAATTAGCACAATGACAGTGTCTAATGAGGCCCTGGCTGCGTTCTGCATGGCTGATAGGAGTGGCTAATCCCAGACATGGGACAGTAATTACAGGAGCAGGTTCCCCATGAAGCTGCCTGGGAAGGCAGCGATGGCAGAGGCAGCCTGGGCATTCGGGTTTATTGGGAATCTCCGTCCAGTCTCGTCCAAGGGCCGAATGAGCAGCACATCCCAGAGCTTCCAAAGCCCAGGCACCCAGCACTGCAGCTCCACGTCCCTGGGATGGATGAGCGCTGGGTCTGGCCCATATGGCTTAATGGAAAGAGAGGATTTAGCTCTTAACATTAATCGAGTGCTTTTCCAGGAGCTGCTCTGCTCGGCCGCCCTGGGCTTTCCCTGCCCGGTGCCCACACCCTGCTCTCCCGGCCAGATGGCCTCCAGAAGGCTCCCAAATGTGCTTGTAATTAAAAAGCCTTTATTTTCAAAACCATTGCACAGCTTATTCTTCTGACAATGAGATGGGGCTTCTTAAGCTACTGCGGGGCAAGAGGAGAGGAAAACACGGCTGGCTGCCCTTGGGAGTGTTTCCCTTTGCCACTGACACGCATTCTATTTACTGTTTGTGGAGTGGCAGGACAAGGGGCAGTGGCTTTAGACTGGAAGAGAGTGGCATTAGATGGGATATTGGGAAGGAATTGTTCCCTGTGAGGGTGGGCAGGCCCTGGCACAGGGTGCCCAGAGAAGCTGTGGCTGCCCCTGGATCCCTGGCAGTGTCCAAGGCCAGGCTGGAGCAGCCTGGGACAGGGGAAGGTGTCCCAGAGGGTGTCCCAGGGGTTGCAATTAGATGATCTTTAAGGTCCCTGCCAACCCACACCCTTCTGGGGTTCTGTGATTTACCCACTGGAACTGGGGGTCCCTGTGCCCTGCAAACCTGCACGGCTGCTGTGTGCCCAGCTGACCTGAGAGGCTTTCTGAGGGCACACTGAGCAAACACAGTTCCCCTCCATTCCCCTTGTACGGAGTCCAGCAGGAAAGGAACCAATCGCCACGTCCTGGCTGCACTCAGATCCATCTGAGTCCAGATCCAGCACTGGTTTATTCCCTCCAGCACATTCCCCATCACCTTCATCGTCATATTCATCATCATCAGAATCCCTTCTTCAAGCAGCGCTTCCACAGCAGGGCCGGCGTGGCCCTGCAGGAGGAGGCTGGGGTTTATTTCTCCTCCCTTTTGTTCAAGTTCATTTGTATCCACGTGGCATTGCTAATCAAGGACTCGCACCCCTTCCAGCTGGCAGGCAATCTCCTGTGCTGCTCTTAGAGCACAAATAAAAAGGAGTTTACTGCAACAATTTGCCTCTGCGAGGCTGAGCTGTGGCAGCTTTGGGGACCCCCAGCACCCCCTGGTTTGGCTCTGCCCAGCCAGACTGGGCTGATCTTTCCGGGCTCCTCGTGGCCTTCCTGCAGCTGCAGGGGTCATTCCTGGCCGGGACCAGCGACTCCTCATCTGTGGTTTTTTGGGAGCATTTCCTGCAATAACGCTCCTAGCAAAGCTTCTGAGCTGGCTCAGATTTCCCAGCTTTCACTGGACAGGAAAGCAAAAGGGGGGAAAATCAATATCCCAGAAAGAAAAACAACCGGGTTCTGTGTCAGTCCTCACCTTGGCCAGGCTGGAGGTTAATTCGGAGGGCGCTTCCCACATGATGTAACCGCACCCTGAAATCCCAGAGGGGCTGGAAGGACACGAGCTCTGGGATTCAGAGGGGAGGCTGCAGGGTCCCAGCTCAGCCCCCTCTGCCCTCAGCACCAAAGCCCACCTGGGGAAGGGGCTGGATGTGCCCTGGAGGAGCGGAGGGAGAGCGGCCTTGTGCTGTCCCCTCTCTGTCACCTCCCCAGGGTCCCCGGGCACGCAGAGGAGCAGCCCTGGCAGGGAGCAGCCCCATGCCCTGGCACAGAGGTGGCACAGAGGTGGCTTTGCCCGTGGGGCTCCCGCAGCTCCAGAACGCGGGGGCACGTCCACTCCTCATCACCAGCCCACGCCAGCAATTCAGGCTGGACCTTCCCCGAGGGCTCTGCCGCCTTCCCCACGTCGGGCTGGAGCTGGCCGTGTGACATTTCGGACCCGCAGATAACGAACGTGACGTCGTGCCAGGGTTAATTAGTCCCTCTGCTCTGCCGGCGACAGCCGCTCTGGAGGCACAGCCTGGCCAGGGCGGGCAGGGACAGGGGACTGTCACCTCCAAAGGCTCCAAGAGCCGCGGGGAGCAGCGGGGGAGACTCGGGCTGAGAAAAGCAGCTGCATGATGAAGCAATTGCTTTATTCTTAAATGTGTGGGCTAACAGCAGCCTCCTCTGCCTGCTTGGGATAACTGA
The DNA here is from genome assembly GCF_017639235.1 of Corvus kubaryi. NCBI lineage: Eukaryota > Metazoa > Chordata > Aves > Passeriformes > Corvidae > Corvus > Corvus kubaryi. Next base: position 4,048,414 of record NW_024582078.1, on the reverse strand, counting down.
AGGGTCTCTCCAGGCCCTCACTCCGTATTTTCTGTACTGTTTTGTCTGTAACAGCCTTCTGGGGCTGGAGAAGTCCCTCAGCGGGCTGGCCGGGTGTTGGCAGGGAGCAGGAGCATTGCAGAGGATTGTTCAACTCTGGCCCAGACCGAGGGCATTGCAGCACAGCTCCGTCTGAAGGGCAGCAGGGAATGGGATCCCAGTGTACGGAGGCACCTCGGCAGGGCCGTGGCAGGCAGCGGGGTAACGTGGCGAGGAGCGAACTCGCCCAGCGCATCCGTGTGTCCGGCCACTCTGCTGACCACGTCCAGCCGCACGCTCTGCTGCCAGACAGCACAGATGGCCAGGGCAGCAGGAAAAGCGTCCTGGGGACCTGAGGGACCTGCTCTGTCCCTCTGCCGTGTGCAGCCAAGAGCAGAGCTTGCGTTCCTGGGGCCACTTGCGGAGCCCAGGGCGTTCCCTTCCCCGGGGCTGCGCTCACGGCTCAGTCTGGGGGTGCTGCTCCCGTTCAGCCCATCCTGGGATCGCTCAGCTGCAGCTCTCCCGAGCTACCTGCCCCGAGCTTCCCCCCCTCCTCCGCTCTTTCTGTTCCAGACCAATTACCGGGAGCTCGCACCCAAAGGCAGCCAGCCAGGCGTTTATGCTGCAGCTGCCTGATCTGCATGTGCTCATGCTAATGGTGTGGAAACGATTCATGGTCGGCTTTGTGCTGAGTTTCCTGTGCCCTGAATTGAGCTCTGCTTGGAAAAAGGAGAGACCGCGTTCTCTGGATTTGAAATAATTAAAGAGGGGAACTTTTCTGTGTGCTGCTTACCTGGTTTTCAAACGCGTCACTGATGTAACGCTGTTGGCAGGATGATCGGAGCTTTGCGCGGAATCTGCCTTAAAGAGGCAAATAACAGATACATTCCTAAGAGGAATTCTTATTTATTCCTCAGAGGAATGGGAGAAACATTCTATTTGCAGCTAGAGAGTATTGGGAAATTCTCTGGAGATAAGATGCATTGCCAGGAAAGTCGAGCAGAAGTCCTCCTTCCGCAGAGGTTTTATGGCAGCTCTAAATCACTCGGAGATGGACTGGATAAGACACCTTAAACAGCCAGACCTGCGGTTTCTTCCCAGCACCCTGCAGGCAATTCCTCCCACTCCTCTTCCTCAGCTCGGGCACAGGGGCGGGTGCAGCCCCTGGCTGGATCAGCCCCGGGTGACACCGTGGCACCGCTGGCTCCAGCACCCCACCGGAGCCGCCGCAGCTGGGCAGGAGCGCCGGGCTCCATCAGGGAGTTCTCTGTGTGTGTTTAAAGCTCCCTGGAACAGCCTGTCGCTCCTGCAGCACGTCCCAGGGAGCCTTCCCGGTGTCCCGACCCGAGGGGGTTGTTCCCAGCAGGGTTCAGGTTCTTTGCCATAATATGATTTCGTGGGACGAGCGTAATTAGCTGTGACACATCTTTGCAAGGATTCGCCACCTTGGAGAATCGCAGACGAGCCGAACATCCAGCAGGATGCAGAGCCCCTCATCCCTCCGTGCACCGCAGCTGGAAAAAATAAGCACCAAGTTGAGGACTTTGCAGCGATTCCTTTGGGAGACACCGAAGTCCTGAACACGATACTAAAAATTAATTATTTAGATTCCAGCCCTGCAATGAGAGCCATCTGGCCAGATGCCTTTACCCTTTCCAGAGCCCCCAGGAGCTCTCAGCACTCCACGCTGGAGGAGCGAGCTCTCCACCTGTATCTGAACAGGCTGAGGCTCCTCCTGCCCTGGAGGAAGCACGAATAGAACCAAAATGACTCTCAGCACTAGGGTTCCTCAGCCATTCGGTTTCCTCTGGAATGAAGGCAGCGGTGAGCCCTCAGTGCCGCAGGAAAGGCGCGTGTTTGTCCGTGGGGACCGGGGACAGGGACCGGGGGGACGGCTCAAGCGATTCATTGTGCACGGCGAGGTAATTCCCATTTTGTGGGGCCTCTGTTCACAGTTCGGGTGCAGGAGGGATGTGTTTTCCTCTGCCACAGTCTCGGATTAGCCTGGATTTAAAGGCAGTTCTGTATTCTCAGTTTCAGATGTTTGTAGCCTTCAGGTGGTGGCACTGCCAGTGTCCTCCACATAACCCAGGGATGGCGACTGTGGGGAAAGCCAATCCTGGTCTGGGAGAAGCTCTGGAGGAAGCAGGGAGAGGCTTTTTTCTGATAAAACTTCAGCGTTGGCTGGAGCAGGCCTGACCCAGGGGAGCCCTTGCCGGGGAAGAGACAAGAGGGAAAGGGTTAAAAGCTGTCTCCAGGCAGGAGAACAAAAACACCATTGCACTCATCTCCCTCACTGTGCTCATCTAATTACGTTATTTAACAGGATACCCTCTCATTGATTTTAATTACTCACATAATTTGGGAAGTAATTCACAGCACATCCCTGCAGGGTGCATGAGGCTGAGTCGGGAACAATGTGCTCGAGTCTTCCCGGCCACATGGAAGGAGGGGAGGGGAGGACGAGCCCCAGCCCCGCAGGCCAGGGGGCCCTGGGGATCTGTCCTTTGGGGAAGGCTCCTCCGGCATCGGAAGCCGGGATCCCCCGCAACAAAATATTGTCACCCGTGGGGTGCCGCAGGTCTGCCCCGGCCAGCACGGCCCCGAGTCCGGGGGTTTTGGGGATCCCTGGCTCGGGAGCAGTGATGCCCGGCCCCAGCTGCTGCCTGGAGGGATCCAAGCAGGTCCTGGTGTCCCTCCATCCCCCGTGCGGAGCAGCTGCGGATTAATTGTCCCTTTGATATCGGTGGGGTCCTGCCAGGGACGATTCGCTCCTGTGGCACTGACGGGGGGATGCTCATCCCGCCAGAGCCCCCCTGGCTTCCCTCAGCCAAACATCCTGGAGAGAGGAGCCGCTCCTGATCCCCCAGGACGGTTCACCAAACAGTCCCTGTCACTGGTGACTCTTAAAAAGCTTTTAACCACAGTCCTGCAATTTTAACTTTTTTTTTTTTTTTTTAAGGCCAGTTGCACACGGTTTAGCAAAATTGCACCCCCAGCACGCACTTGTTTGGTTTCTTCGCTGTCTTTTGTAAGTTCCCCACTTAATTAGGATGCAAACAATCCCAGAGGAATGTTTAATTAATATTATAAAGCAACAATGGGATGATTAAGCAAGTCTGGGCAGCTGCTATTTATACACAGGACATGTGGCACTTGTTGGGGGCGAGCGTGTCAAGGAAAAATCATTCCATGGATCTCTCCGTGCAATGTTATTGCTTGTTTTAATTGTCTGGTTCAGGCCTTTCCTCCTCTTTGTGTTCGCTCTGGCAGAGCGAGAGAAGCAGAGATTTAACTCGGTCTCTTGTTCAGCTTAATTACAGTGAAAGCTTTCAGCCGAGGAGCCTCCCTGCCACCCCTGCCCTGCCCAGCCACGAGGGCTCCACAAACAGCCCAGCGGAAGCTTCAGGCAGTGAATGCCCTAAAACTGGGCCAGGAATAGCATCTGGGAGGCCCCTTCGAGCAGAAAAGCATCCCCGAGGAGGGGCAGGCTGGGAGAGCTGGGGGGCTCTGCCAGGAGCAGCAGCGCCCGCTGGGCTCCCCCGTGCCAGGGCAGGGCTGGGATGGGGTGTCCGGAGATGCCCCAGAATTCATGGAATCACAGAACGATCTGGGTTGGAAGGGACCCTCAAGACCAGCTCATTCCACCCTGTGCCGTGGGCAGGGGCACCTCCGCCGGGGTGGAACGTGCTCCTCAAACGGCTCAGTGATGCTCTCATCCCCCGGCGCCTTCATGGCACTGGGTTTTCGGGCATTTCCCATTTGGAAATGATTTCTCTGTAGCTTCTCAGAAGCCTGTGCACAACCTGAAGTAATTGTATTTGCCTTGGGTTGAACTCTTTTGGCACTTTCTAAAAATAAACACTTGATTTCTTCTCCTTCCCATGGAGCTGCCTCTGCTGGGAGCAGAACCAAACAAACTGGTAAAAAATTAAAGGAAGTGGGAAATCCAACAGAAGGGAAGTGGAGATGGCAACAGCACAGCCCCAAGTCTGTCAGGAAGGTACAACTCACATCAGACAGTGGCAAATAAATTCGTGTCTTGCAGGGGATGGCCCCAGCTCTGCATGCTGGGTGCTGTCCCTCCCTCACTGCTCCTGCCCTGGCAGCTCCAGCCTTGGCACTGATGAGGCAGAATCCCAACCCCGAGGGTGCTCCAGGGCAGCAGGAGCCCAGCCCTGAGCCAAGCACCCAGAGCAGCACGATTTGGGGAGCTCTGCACCCCAGCACAGCCCCCAGAGAACTCCCTCCCTGCCCTTTCCCCCCAAAAATCAGGTTCTGGCAGCTCGAGGGACTCGGTCCCACCTCGGGCAGCAGGGGAGCCACCCAGGAGCCTTTCCCTCCTGCCCAAGAGCAGCTCTTGCTCTGACTCATCCTGACGTGTCTCATTCACCACCTCACACTTATTCAATTATTACTTCAGCCCTGGCCCCACTCTGGGAAGCTTATCTCACACCAAATCCTTCTCAGTCAAGCCCTAAACGCTGATTGTTTCAGAAGGAAAGGGCCAAAAGCTGCCCGTCGGCTGCTAATCAGCCTCTGCATCGTGCTCTGAATAGAGGGAACACCCTGAGCTCGGCAGGGCAGCACATCCAGGTCCTGTTCCTGCCGAGGCTGGTGGGGAATGTGCCCCAGCTGGGACAGTCATTTCTAACACACCAAAATCACAGCCTGCCTCAGTGCACAGAGCCAGGGACAGCCGCTTCCTCGGGTCCTGCTCCTGACACCTGGATCCAGCCCGGTTCACCCAGCACCCCCTGGCAGAGGGTTTTGAGGCAGCCCAGTCCCTTGTCCAAGGACTCCTTTAGCTCGAATCCATCTCCTGGGGATGCTCAGCACCTCTGAAATCTTGGGGAGGGGGGCAGATGGATGCTCTCCTTGTTTCCATTGAAATCCCTGTACATTTCCAACAAGAGTTCAGAAAACAATTGGCTCCTGTTTGCCAAATTTCAGTTTCTTGCCAAATTTTGCTGCTTCTGCACTGGACAATATCGAGAGTGAGGTGACTGAGATGCACGGGACAGCACAGAAACCCTCAGGTATGGAAGTGTTGGTTCATCACAGTCACTGAGGTCGGAAAAGCCCTCTGGGATCAAGTCCAGCTGTCCCCCAGCACTGGCAAGGCCACTTCTGCCCCATGTCCCCAGGTGCCACACGCACAGGGCTTTGGAACGCTCCCGGGGTGTTACAGAGGATGCTCTGTTCATTCTGTGTTTGGGGGAGCTCTGATGGTGCTGGAGCTGGAGCTGCTGCTCTGCCCACATCCAGCCCTGCCCTTGGCTCCGCTGGGCCCTTCCTGTTCCTGCACATTAATCCGTGACTGGAGCTGGAGCTGGCCGGTGTCGGGTCTCCCTCATTTCAAACATCATTTATCATAACGGATTATCCTGCAGGGGCTCCTGTGCAGTCATATTTAATAACATAAACTGCTTCAAATCAAATGATTTCTCCTGTGAATTTAAGCCAAACTGACGCAGCAGCTTGACACTTCTTATTCCAAAGCCAAATGAAAAATGGGTGTAGAGCACTGGAAGCCTGCGGCCCTCGAGATGTTGCACCCACGCAGTAACCATGGGCAGGGGGGGTCGAGGTGCAGCGGGGCTGGAGTCAGTTTATCCAAGGATTTGTATCAGCCTGGGTAGGAAAGGGCAGCAGAGCTGCAACACTGCTCCCTTTTGCTCCGTTCCCCCATCACTCACCCAAAATGGGTTGCAAGAAACCGGATTTCCATGTAAAACACCTGCAGGGAAAGAGGCAGGATTAGAGATCACTCCCATGTCACGGAGGGCTCGGCTTGGGGAGCTCCTGCTCTCCTTGGGGCTGCTCTGGAGGAGACCCAGGCGCTTCTCAGGTTTCTTGGCTGGAAACCGGCGCTCCATGGAAATCAGTCCTGGGAGCCCCCGGCAGCACCCCCGAGCCGAGGCGGTCCCGACGGGCACAGAGGGGCCCTCACCATGCCAGAGGCTCCATAAAGCTCCAGTGTCCCCAGCCCACGGAGCCGCTCCCGCCCCGTGAATTTGCCCTTTGTTGGGTGCCTTGGGGCGGTGGCAGCGGGAAGCAGCTGCCACCCCGCCGGGCTGGCCCCTCGTGGGCGCTCGGAGCATCCTCCCTCCCGTGCACAACGCGCTCCTTGTGCCCCGGAGCCCGCCTGCCGTGCCAGCAGGGATTTGGGGCTGGAACGTCGGTGCCTCCCGAGGAAAATGCCAGGGATGTTTGACCTCAGGCGTCTGCCAGGGCCGGCGCTGGGGGAAACGGGCTCATCTGAGCAATCCCCGAGTCCCCAAGGTCCGTGGGGCAACCGGGGTCGAGTCCAGAGCTGGCAGGGCCGAGCCAGGGTGGGCACCTCCGACTCCAGCACGGGGCTGCACTCCCAGCTCTGCCACCGACTTGTCCAAAATCTCTGGCAAATGATTTCAACTTCTTCTGGTGCTGCTCCCTCTGAAGAGCATCCCGCTGGATATGAGGGACAGAGGATCCAGGACAAGGTGGTAATGGGGTGTCACTCACCACAGGAGGAACGAGCAGTTTCCTTGTGTGCAGCTTCCTGCAAAGGGAGGAGAAAAGGCTGGTTTCAGTCCCGGGATAATACAAAGTGTTTCCCCATTTCTCTGGAGTTGGGAAGTAACTGAACTGGAGAGCTCAGCCCCAGCCATGGAGCGGCCGCAGGGGCAGAACTGTTCCAGGGCTGCTGGGAGGCTGCAGCATTGGCTAATTGGCCGTGGCTTGGGGCTACTGAGCCCAGAGCCCCCACTCCTGCTCCTCTCCCTCATCCTGCACAGGGTTTGTCTCCAAATTTGGGGAGTTTCTTCCCAGGAGGAAAGACAGTGCTGTGGCTGCAAGCCAGACCACTGACCAGCTGCTGCAGGGAAAGCAGTGCCAGATCCCAGCCCCAGCCAGGAGGCCGGGAAGGATGTTCAGCCCCAGCCAGGACGGCTGGCACATGCTGGTTATTCACCAAATGGCACCTGGGCCTCTGGAAAATCCAATTTCATTCCTCAGTGCCTGGTCCTGGCAAAATAAATAGAACATTCATTAGTTTTGGTGATTTTGCAAAGGTTAATGGTGAATTTAACATGAATTTTCAAGTTTCTCTAGTGGCTGCTGGATGCAAGACGTCCCACACCAGCCACTGCAATGGCAGGAATGCAGCTCAGAGCCAGCGGAGCAAACCTGGATTTGAGCAGCCTGGGAAGGTGTCCCTGTCACTTGTTCGGGTCAACATTGCAACCTGCAATTAAAACTTCCCAGTGAGGCAGGACGTGTGGGATCATCTGATCCACACTGGATGGGAAAACATGACTTAAAATAACCTTTAGAAAACACTGAAAATAGACAGGTAAATACAGGCTGGGGAGTTTGAGAGCGGCGCGTTTGCAGAGGTGGCCGGGAATCTCTTTGGTGGAATTTGTGCACGGCTCAAAGAGGAGCTCGATGGCTCCAGGGGCTCCAGTGAAATTCTAAATGTGCCCCTTTGCTCACAGCAAAATGTTACTGTGCTCGGCTGGGTTCTGGTCAAAAGCAGAAGCCTGGGACTTCTGGGAGGTTTTTCTTCTCCCCTTTCTTTAGGACACGCTGCAGTGAAGCCACTTTTAACCAAGTGCTTCAGGACATTTCTGCTTGACACGAAACGGCGCAGCGGCTCCAGCGTATCCCGGGGCGGAACTGGGGCTATTGTGCTAAAAACCCATTAAAGAAGAACTTTTCCTTACCCAGTGAGCAAACGGGAGAGGAGAGGGGTGGGAGCCGGGGCTTCACCCCGCAGAGAAGCGGCGCTGCGGTGCCGGGCAGCGCTCCCCGCCCGCTGCGCTTCTCGCACACTCCCATCTAGCGGCGAGCCCCGCTCCGAGCGCTCCCCGCCCGCCGCCCGCACCACCCGCCCTGCGCCCCGTCCCATACACGAGACGTCTGGAAAACACCGCGCTCATTGGAATTACTTTATTACTAAAATTATTTTTACATTTAGTAAAGAGAACCAACCTGCAAACAGCGTGCTTCTGGCTCCTCCTGAAAAAGGAGGTGCGGAGTGGGTTGAAGACAACCAACTGAAGTAACTATCCTTGTCCTAGTGCTTGGAAGTAGGCAGATGTTGTCACGTTATCCAGATGTTTTCATACAGTCTTGTTTGGGCTGCATTTAGAAACTGGGATCTCTATAATTCAACAGCTGCATCAGGAACACAGTTTTAGAAAAACCTATTTACAAAAAACTTTTTTCCCCCTGGTTTCCAATAAACTCTACAGCGGGTCCAGAACATCTGTCACACTTTAATTTCCCATTTTAACCAGCAGGACAAGGCCTGTGCTGAGTTTTCTCCACTGTGAAGATACATTTCTCTTCTCACTTACTGGGAAGCGAAGCAGGAGCAAGTCCTCCAGCCCTGCGGGGATTCCAGCAGCATCCCCCGAGGACGGGACTGGGATCCCACAGGTGGCTCTGACTGCACACAGACAGGAGGATGGAGCACTCACGGGTCTCTTCATATCCTGCTCTTTGAAACTTTATGAAAGCAACAGGTATTAAAAAAATACAAGGAACAAACCCAAAATGAAACCAAAACCCCCTTCAGCTGATCAGGGACCACCAGCCAAAACAGGCTTTGAAACCGAGGATCATCCTCCAAGTCAGACTTTGGAATGAAACCAAACTTGTGCATATCAAAGCCATGGTACAGAAGAAATATCTGCAGCAATACAATCTTTTAACAGCCAAAAGAAAACACAAGAGTTGCCTGCTGTCCTCTGGGAGGGGTACATTAAATACAACACGGGGGGAGCGGAGATGCTGCCTCGGCAGAACGGGATGGGGGCACCTCACAAACATCCCTGATCCACCAGGACAGGAGAGGAACTCACAAAACATGGAGCAAACCCAAAGTCTGGAAACAGTAACAAAAACACAGAAACAAAAATGAAAATGTACTAAAATTTAATCATTCATAAAAGCTGTAATTTAATCTGTGACAGTAACACAAGAAGCAATATTAGAGTTGGTTTAGTATATTATATATTTTTGCTTTTAAAGCCATAGAAATCAGTTATCCCAGTTTTTTTCCTATAAAAGACCCATTTTTCCAAAGCATTATGCACAAACATTTTTAATTAGAATATAATGGCAGAATGAAAATAATGATATTCCGTAACTTTTAAATATAAAATGAAGTCAATGACTCAAAAAGTTATTTGTTGCAGTGAGTTCAAAGGGAAATTTTGGATAATATATATCTATAGTTATAGATATAAAATATAACAGTGGAACATTTTTAGTGCTTGATGGGGAGAAATGATGATAAAATGGTCAATATGAATTTTAATTATAGTAGCAATCTCTAACATTTGAAATGCATCCATGCTCCTTGGGATAATCATATGCTAGAGTCAATTATATTTATTTTCACATCTGTTAATTGCTGTTGCAAAGGAGGAGGAATATTGGCTTAAATTTCCAAGAGATATACACAGAGCAACTGCTTTTTCCAGGGACTGTGTGCAAACCATTTTTAAGATCTAAATTCTTCTCATAGTATATAAAAAACAGGAGAAGCTTCTTCCGATATGTTGTTCATTTCCATCAGGTTTTGAAGTTGGGAATGCTGGCACTTTCCACTTAGGCAACAGTTCTTCATTCCTGCAATCTGGCGAGAGTAAAACGAAATAAAAACAGAAGGTGATGGAGGGACATTTCTTACTCTGCTGATGAGATCAACGATCCCAAAGGCCCGAAAGCCAACGGCCCGTGCCCATAGGCAGCAGAACTCATTTCTCCCAGAATTCAGCTCTGTTTCTAGGTACAGAAAGGAGGAGATTGTGGGAAGTGTAACTCTCCAAGATGTTGTTTTATCACGGCCACAGAGCAGTGACAGACAACTGCCACCCGTCTGTCACTGCCCGATACCGCCAGTGCCCGGCTCAGCAGCTCCGAGCCAGGAGGCCTCCAAGGGCTCTGGAGTTCACCCCTGGATGAGCAACACGGGCGAGAGGGATTTCATCTTCTGTATTTTGAGATGCTCTCAAAGCCTGATGAGTCAGAGATCTCCTGAGCCTGGATCCAGGCAGTGAATCAGGAGGAGATTTAGGGAGAGTGGTGGACGGTGGAAGGAGAAGGGCTTTAAGAACCCTGCCAACCCAAACCATTCCATGATTCTGTGATTCCAGGTGACTGGACACAGGAACTCCTGCAGCAGTTCCCAGTATTTCAGTGCTGCTGCACACGGGATCCTGGGAGGGAGGGTAAGGGCAGAGATCGCTTCCTCCGGCTGGGGAAGCCCAATTCCATCCTGGCTGAGCAGGAGGGATCACCTGAGCAATAGGAAAAGCCACTTAAGGCTCTTCAGTTTCTTTTTCTAAAGCCATTGTTTCCCCACAGCCCTGAGCTGTTATTTTCTGGCACCCAAAGCTCGGGCTAAGAGCCTCATCCATCAGGGCAGCCCATTAGCAGCCGCTAACTGCAGAGCTCCACTGATCCTCCTGAGCCACACCTGGGCTGCCCAAAGGGCCATGGACAGCAGGGAATTCAGGCCTGGCAGAGTCCCCTGCCCTCAGGAATTCATCCCTGAAAGCCTTCTGAGTTTGTCTCTAATGCTGCAGGACAGGCTTGATCAATACAGGACAGACCAGAGGCTCTGGTGGGTCACAGAAACCCTCTGAGGGTGACAGCCTGTGCAGCCCACCGTGACAAAGGCAGGTGGCAGAGCTGGGCCATCACCCAGTGCCCTCCTCTGCCTCTGAACGGGGACATTTCTGTCCCAAACCTGGAGCTACAGAGCTGCTGTTTCCTTCCAGGAGCACGACACAACAGCTGTGAGCACACAGAGTTCCCTGCCAAGATACACAGGAAGATTATTTATAGCTGTGTCCAGCCTTGGCATGTTTTTTTGGTTGGCTTTGGGTTTTTTATGTTTGTTTTGGGTTTTTTTTTTTTTTTTTTTTTTTTTTGGTGGGCAGCTTTTTATTTCTGTGCCATTGAATCCCACGTCCCACGCAAAGCAATTTGTAACTGTCCCCAAAGCTCCCAGCACGGGGACAGCAGTGGCAGCACTAACACCAGAACTTCTCAGAGGATAAAAAGGAAGCAAAGCGAGCCCTGGTGGCTCAGAGCTCGGTGTCACAGGCCAGAGGGAGAACCCAGAGGAGTCAAAAGGAAGCTCCTGCTCAGCCACACTCCAGGAAGAGCAGCAGGGGGAAGGGGAGCTCTGAGAGGAGCAGCTCCTGCTCTGCTCACCTGCCGCACGTAGGGCTCAGACACCTCTTACCTGGCTCAGAGCTGCTGCGTGATGGGAGTCTAAAGCAGCAGACATGATTTCTTTTTAGGCTTCTTCTTTTCCACTGGTGTTTTTCTATTTATCTGTCTGACCAGGTCATAAAAGATCTGCAAATGAAAAACACAAGCTGAAAAATTCAAATAATAAAACACAAGCTGTCCAAACTGAGGCAGGCTGGGGAGCTGACAACTCTTTCCTGGTGGCTGTAGCTGTGTAAATTGAATTAAACTGCTTGAATTTATTAAATGTTTCTCAAGCAGCTGCTTATGGAAGAAGAAACACAGAGCTCCCATCAGTGTGCAGAACATAAAGGAGTTGAAAACTCAGTTTATCATCACCAAAGCCAATGAAATGGCAACAATTTCCTTGCTTTGGAAAAGTGGGAGAAAACTCGGGAATAACAAAGGGTTTTTTAAAGACAGGCATAATATCCTCAAGGATCATCTTCTCAGTGGTGCCCTCGGGCTGGAGGTGTCTGCAGACCCTGCCCCAGCAGCCCAGAGCATTCCCCCTGCAGGGAGGGGACCAGGCAGCCCTTTCCCAACATCTGCCCTGAACTCCGACATTTCCACCAGGGGACATTACAGGGACCTCTTTCAGCTGCAGAGGTTTTGTGAACGCTGCTGCTGTCAGTTGTTTTCCCAGCAAGACTCAACCCATTTATAGCAAAATGAGCTTTGCAAAAATGCTTGGAGCTGGGTCACAGCACTGAGGAGAAATATTTCAACCTTCAGAGGGCTCCACCCTTGTCCTTGTTTATTTTTTTTCCCCTTCCTGGAGTGGCTGACAGCTCACAAATTCTTGTTGATTCCAAAGAAATTCAGAAGACAAAGAAACAGTTTATAACATACTGTAACAACTGAAATTTAAGATTTTCCTTTCTCATAAATTAGATTATTTAGGTGCCAGTACTGACTGTGAGTACAGAAGTCTGCAACAAGGTTTCAGGAATGCCACCATCCCTAAAAAAAGTCAGTGTGCTGCAAAAGCATCTCAGAGGTCACCAGAAGGACACTTGATTCACTCTGGATTAAAAGCTTATTATCTGAAAGGTTCGATTCACATTCAGCAAATGCATGCAGGAATTTATCACTCTTTCCCTAGATTTTAACAATTTTAGAAACTCCAAAAGTAGCGAGAAAGCAAGAACAAACCCCAAAATAATGCAAATGCTTCCTGGCTCAGGAGCCAGCAGGACAAACTCCCAGTGCACTGAGCTGCTTCATTCACAGTTTCTCTTTGATTTCCTCAGCTTTTGTACTTTTCATAACTAGAAAATATCAATTGGCAGGAAACCAGAAAATGAAGATCACAATGAAACCAGAAACTCATTTTCTCACATTCTTCTCTGATGTGACCTCACTGGAGGCTGCAGAGCCGGCAGGGAAAGAGGGAGACCCAGGATTCCCACGTTAGGGATGAGGGGGTGTCAAACCAGGCTGTGCACCCACCCCGGGGCAGCCCTGGGCTCTGCCCCCCACAGAACCCCCTTCCCACGGGGTGAGGCACCTCCGCCTGATGAGGGTCAGTCTGCACCCCCAAACTGTGGAAATGCAAACAGCCCAGGATTTGTCACATCCCCTGGGGATGAGTTTGATGACCGAGCTGCTCGTTGCTTCATTACCAGTCCCAGTTTTACTCCAGCTCAGCCACACAAATAAATCCCTGCTGGCAGCGTGGCTCAGCTCTGCTGGATCCCTGAGCACCGCAGCCAGGCTAATCCCAGCCACAGGAGCTGCAATTCATGGAGCCTGCAGCTCCCTTCCCTGTCCACCAGCCCCACGCAGCACATCCTGCTGGCTGCCAGATCAGCCCTGGGCCCAGTCCAAGATCCTGCTGCTCCTGCTTATCACCCACCCCCTGAACGGTCCCACTTATCTGCTGGCACCAGCCCAGCTGTGCTGCACGGGGTCACCTTAGCTTTGTGCCTGGAAACTTGGCCTCTGTCACAGGCCGATAATTCCCAGCGCAGAATAAAAACGTGGTGCCTGACGTGGAGCAGAGCTCCCTCAGCACAACCCCACAGCCCCAGGCAGCAGGAAAAGGCACCCCAGAGCAAAGGGGGTCTCAGTGAAACTCAGGGAACTGCTCAGATCTGGGTTTTGGGCACTGTTTTGGCAAGTTGGGGCTTACAGAGGGCTGTGACGAGGTGTGTGCAGCCAGAAATGCAAATACTTCAAAACCGACAGCCAACACCACACAAGACAAGGAGTACAACAGGGCATAAATCCACGTTCAGAATAGCAGCAGTTATCTTGACAAAATATTCTTTCCAGATAAAGTTTATCTAAGCTCAGAGTCATGCAGCCAACTGGGCTTGCTCAGGACCCTCTGCTATTCATGGCCCCTGACAGAGGCTACAGACACACTCACCTGGGAAGTCACCCTCCCTTGCAAAGAAAAGGGAGCAAATCTTAAAACAGACAGAAAGTACCTAAATACACTGCAAGGCAACCCCTCCTAGGCTGAGAATCCAGAACCATCCTGAATCTCCCCAGTTCAGACACACATGCTGGTTTAATGTCACGTTCATGCTGGGAAGACAGGGGAGCAGGTGGTACTTACCTCATTTACGTTGATTTTCGACTTTGCAGACGATTCTAGAAAGGCACAGTTACACCACTGTCGTGCTAAGTTCTGCCCCTGCTCTTTGCCCACGACTCGTTCTTCCTCCAGGTCACATTTATTGCCAACCAGAATCATGGGAACCTGCAGAGGAGCAAGCAGGAGCAGAGATCCATCAGCAAGTTCATGTACAGCGAGCTCTGTGCTGCTGTGGCTCTCAGACTGAGGAGGGGGAAATGCACTGAAATGAAAAATACAGTATGAAAAATACAGTATGAAGTATGAAAACCAATAAAAATCAGGAGTTCAGCGGAGCTGACAGACCAGGCTGGAATTTAGATGCCTGCTGGGAAAGGGTTGAGCAAAGTTCACACCACACACCCCCTGGTGCACTAGATTAAACATATACAAAACCAAATTATAGTGTTTCAGCAGAATTTTAAGTCAGTAAAGTTGTATTTTCTGGTCTCTACACCTTTCTAGTCCAAAACCTAGTTTACTCCTGAAATGCATTTGAAGTGCCTTTCCTGTGACAGAGGCTGAGCTGCTGCCAAGAGCCCAGTTCAGAGCTCTTCTGTCTGTCCAACACACACACACACACACACACACAGTGTTTTCAGACATGTATTGCACGTTTCAGCCCCTCTGACCTGCCCTGTCAACCTGCCAAGCCACAAAACAATGAATGGAAGCACCTTTGAAAAGCACTGCCCTGACGCAGAGTGAAAAGGAACAGTCCCGTGCAGCCAAGTGTTCCCCAAGCCCCGAGCCCTGTCCCACCCCAGCACAACCTCACACAGGACATGTCCTGCACACACAGAAAAGGGGATGCTCACCACAACAGGCACAAACACTGCCCAGTACTTATTAGCTCAGAGTAATGCACATGTCCAACGAGTGCCCACCCAGCAGCTCAGCTCTTGAAATCCCAACACTTCCCCAAAATCATCCCATGCAACATCAACACAAACACTTGATTTGTGTCCAAAAGACCCATTCTACACTCATGATGCACATGCAGGCAAATCATTTGTTCAAGACAAGGGTGAGGTGGCATCTGCCCCTCTCCAGTCTCTGTCGTGGCTGTGGCCCTCCAAGATGTCACAAATAGGTACAAAAGTGTCCAAGGCCAGGCTGGGTGGGGCTTGGAGCACCCTGGGGTAGTGGAAGGTGTCCCTGCCCACAGATGAGCTTTAAGGACCCTTCCAACCCAAGCCACTCTGGGCTTCTGTAACACCTCAAACAAGGGAACAAAAACCATGCAGGAATGTCTCCCCAACAACCGCAGCTCGCGCTGCCAGGTGCCATTTGCACACCTGCACGGTGCCAGGAGCGGCCCCAGGCGCTGCCCCAGCTCCATCTCCCCCACTGCCCCCAGTGTGAGGCAGCTGCAGAGCTCAGGGCTGTGCACACCCTGACCTGGGGGCTCTGCTCACGCTGAGTTCGCTGGGCCAGCTGCACCCTCGGCTCCGGGGACGACACAGGCTGAGAGCAGAGCAGGACGGTGCCGCAGCCCAGCACCATTTCCTGTTTCCCTCACACTGAGCAGCAGAAAAAAAACCCTAAAGAGCTGCTGATAAGGGTGTGCACCCGCTCCATTTCCTCAAACATTTCATTCTTTGTGCAGAAAACGAGTCCTTTCCAGCTGGAAAATAAATCACTATCCGCTTCCTTTGGTAATTTACAACACACTGTGTGTTTTCAATCTACTTCAGTGTTAATATTTGTAGTCTCTTCCTGACACAACTACAGTCAAGATTAATTTCTATCTTTAAAACTCCCAGCCATACCCATTAGAAAGTGATCATATTCTTATTTTTGAGACATAAATTTTACTTATTTCATCAGAAACCTTAAGTCAGTACAGATGAAGCAAATGCAAAAAAAGTTCATTTGAAATCAGAGATCTACAGGACATTTACAACTCTATCAGCTTAATCCTGTTCTTTACGGTTTTCTAGATAGTTAATTTTCTCATACTGAAACATGAAAATGTGTTTTGAACGTGCTCAGCAAAAAACTAAAGACGTGAAATAGTAGGGCAAAAAGTGATACTGAGATGAGTAAGCAGTACACGTTTGAAAAGACATGAAACTCTGTGTAAGGTTATTTCAAAAGGTGTTAATGGTTTATCCAAAAATGGAGTTTGGTGAGCCTCTGATAATTTCCTGTTAGGTGTAGAAGATTGGAATTTAAACTCTTCCAGACACATATAATTTAATGATTTATGTATTGGGACTTTAAGACACATTCTGATATGACAAACAGGGGGGAGACATTTCCTAAGTCAGCAAAATGCAGCTTAAACATTCAAAAGGTTCTCAAGCTTGGATTCAACAAGTAGCACACAAAGCAAATAAATGCATTTTAACAATGCAATCAGATCCCTGCAGTCCAAAGGGAAGCAGCAGTGTCTGTTGTGGGATGAACCTGCCCAGCTTAGGGTGCAAATTCCCCCTGTGAGCGCAGCCCAGCTCCCAGTGCAGCCAGCACAGGATCCTGTCAGCAGGGATTTACCCCAGCATAATCCCTGCCTCAAGGAAAAGCAGTTTTGCATAAATAGAAGCTCAGCTTGTTAAACCAAGGAGGGGCCCAGAGCCATTCCAAGCAGGTAAGCAGCACACAGATGATGCTCCAAGGGAAGCAGCCACCCTCGGCCCCAGCCTGTCCCACCTTCTGTCAAACAGCAAACTCCCCACAGATGACTTTTCCTGATTTTAAAGAGTTTTAAACAACCAAAACAACAACCCAAGGCTCTATCAGACCCTTAATGGTTTAGTTCACGCAACTGTGTGACCTCCTTGGGTGACAGATTTTGCCAAGTGACCGAGAGTTGAGAAGCTGCTCCAGGGCTCCAGAGAATTCCCAGCTGACCCCTGGGAAACGTGACAGCTTGGAACCTCAACTTTCCCTTCTCACATTTGGAATAGCCCCTGTCAGTGCAAGACAGCTGCAGAGCTACCGAGAACATCATTACTGTTGAGTTATTTTTCCCTAAATCTGAAGGAAATAAAGCACAGCTATAGCACAGAGGAAGAAGAAAATGCAAATCCTGGAAAGGAGTTTAAGGCACAAAAAATAAGTGATGTTGTTTTCAATCAACTCCCACCACTTCAAAAGACTGTGGCTTCCAGGACTTGGGAAAATCTGGTTTTGTGATGCCCCTTAGCAGGTGCTGGGCCTCAAACAACAACACTGGAAACTACAAGGCTCTGGAAACTTACTCAACACTAACCAAGAATATTCTTTGAAAGAAATTTTGTATGTAAACACACAGGAATTTGAGAGCAAACACTTTCTAATCATTTGCAGAAATAAAACCAACACATTCTACTCACATCTTCAGTGTCCTTAACCCGTAAAATCTGTTCCCGCAGGTCCTGTAGGTCGTTAAACGTGGACTGTGCTGTTATAGAATATACTAGTGCAAACCCCTGCCCATTCTTCATGTAGAGATCCCTCATGGCTGTGAATTGCTCCTGCAATCAAATATTTTTTAAAGTAATTAGCTGGTGAATGCAGCTAATGAATAGTTACAAAGGAATACTTTTATTCTACTGGAGACAAGAATACAGAGCCACACAGCATGGATTTACATATTTACCCCTCACAGAAACCCACTGAAGCATGGAAATTGAATAAAAGCATTAACACGCTCTTTCCCTTTGGGGTTTTTTTTTTTTCCTTAATAGAGAAAAGGGCTTCTTGAAAAAACGGGGAAAAGATGAAGAGCAGCAATAAAAACATTTCTGCAGACAGACTGAAATGCCAGAGCAGGCTGGACAATGCCAGCTTGGAGCTGCCTCTGTCCCACCAGGGAAAGGACTTTTACCATGCCCACACAACCACTTCTGCTTCTGCTGTTGAGAATTGTCAACGCTTTCTCAAATCAACTTCCAGGGAGCACCACCTGCCCTGGGATGGGCTGCCAGCCCCCACAGGGTTTGTCTGCTCGGGGACAGGGCTCTGCCAGCTGCAGGTGACACTGGCACGGCCAGGGGAGTCACCCCAGCTGTGAGGGACAACAAGAGCCTCCCCAGCAGCACGGGGCAGTGCCAGGGAGGTGCCACCATGCGAGGGAGGGTTCCTTGGCAGGTGCAAGGTCTGCTGAGGAAATCTCCCCACCACAGGCTGATGTGACTCGCTGGGAAGCACCCCCTGTGCCTGGCACTGGCTGCAAGCTGTGTCCTTGTATTCTGGCCACTTGCAAAATTAATGTTTAAAATGCTCCCGGACCAGAATGTTGATATGGGGGATGGCAGAGGGAAGGGCAGTGGCACAGGAGGCACCAACCTGTGTGTCCCAGCACTGGGGCACCAGCTGGGGACAGAGCTCACCAGGCCACTGGCACTCACCACACTGGGTTTGGGTTATTTAACAAAATCCTTCCATTTACCTTACTGCAGCTGATTTATTGCTTTCGCTTGGGCAGGATTATCATTCTTAACAAAGAAACTCCCCAGCAATGAGACAAAGAAATGCCACTTACTGTCCCTGCTGTGTCGAGGATCTCCAGCATACACTGTTGACAGTCTACTTCCACTTGCTGGGGAAAAAAGGGAACAAACTGTTCAAAAATTGTCTGAAATGGGACAGGCAAGAGGGATCTCAGCTCAGTTTGTACTTCTGCCACAAAGGGCTCTTAGCAGAGCAGGCACCTGCACTTCCCCAGGGCTGAGCAGCACTGCTGTTAGAGGATTAATTATGCCCCAAGCCAGGCATTTGGGTCAGCTCACATGCTCCAGGACTCCCTTCATTAGCAAGCCTTAAATGAGTAGCTCACTGTAAACTCTCAACTTAAGTGAGATTGTAAATATCTCGACTTAATCCACTCTTACAAATCAAAGCACCTTAAAACTTTAATTTTTCTTTGCTGCTGGGGGAGAAGGGAATAAGGAAGAGAAGAAAATGCAAAATATTTCAGGATCCTCACAGTAAGACGTTGCAAATCTTCCACTCACTGAGAAATGTCTCAGATCTAATGAGGGTAATTCCAGGAAATTCAAGTAAATTTAACAGCAGAACTCACACCACAATTTACATTTACTTATCACAGGCACAAATGTCACAAGTTTTTAGTGTATGTTTGGGTGCCTTTAATGCTGGTGACATTTATGCTAATCCGTGAAACAATGGGTCACTTGACATCCATCCAGGGAAGAAAGCAGCTCTGTGGCTGGAATTATGTAACAGCTCAGGGATCCTACACAGACTCCTGCTCAGCAATTCCAGCCCTGCATCCAAAACAGCTCCCAAGAATTTCATATTCTCTGTGGCACTTGAAAGAAATAAAAACAATGGTGTTTTACCTTTCTGTATGAATCTTCTATTGTTGGATCATATTTTTCAACAAAAATTCCCTGAACGAACTGTACAGTCTGGGGAGGAAGGAAAGAAGAAAAAACCTAAGTGAGCTGAACACAACCAGAAACATTCACCAAGAAGCTCTTTAGGAAAAAGTAACAACAGTAAAACTGCTCTGCTGCTAAAAGTCAATAGTGATGACCAGAGAAAAAGACATAAAAATTACAATTTTGAAAAAAAAAAATCGTGTATTTTCTGTTAAAATCCCTTTATTCAAGCATGTTTTCAAAACTGTTTTGCACGTCAACTGTTTGCTTGCTTTTCTCAGAAAAGAGGATATCCTCAAAAATGCCTTTACTCCACTGCCTGTGACTTTAGGATAAAAATCGCCAAATATGGAAGCCTTGAAATTTCAGCAGAACCACTGGCAACCTGTGCACTGTGGAAAATGCACATTTCAGTCCAAATCAGCCCAGAGTCACCGCGGAGCTGCCCTGGACTGCACACCCAGGGACAGGCAGAGCAGCAAGTGCAGCCTGGAGAGCCTCCAGACACTCCCTGTGCACAAACCACTGAAGGAGGAGCCCTCACTCCATTCACAGGGAAACTCTTTCTTCCCTGTAATTATGCAGAACAAATCTACTCAGCATTTCCCACCGAGCTGTCACATGGATGTGACCGTCCCTGGACAGCCCAGCTCCGTGCCCTGGCTTCTGCCAGGACAGAGTTTTCCTTCTCTGGGAGGCAAAGCTCCTTTTTCCTTTTCACCCACAATAACTTGCAGTAAAACAGCACAGGAGCGTCTGAAGATTTGGGTGATATCTGTAAAACACGGTGGTGTTTGTTTGTGCAGCTGAGATCCCAGCACAGAATTTTGTCTCTTGAAAATCAACAAACACACCAGATACCTTTTGCCAACTGAACCTTTCACAAGTTTTATACATAAATACTGCAAATTTGTGAGGGAAGTCTGAGAAGCCACAACTACCTCATTTCAAAATCATTATATATCGCTAAATAAATGTATTTTACACTCTAATGAACGAAGTCTCTGCTTCTCCAACATTTTCTTCTCACACTAAACAGTTGTCCCAGTCTGCCTGAGGTAACAGATCTCAGCAAAATCCTTACAGTAAGACACCCCTATGAACGTGGATAATCAACAACGAACCCAGCAGCCAGAGCTGTAGGTTACAGATTGTGTTTTAGGATTGTTTCTGTGTATTTCGGCATGGCCAGGCTAGCACAGCTGCTCCCCAAAGAGGTCCAGAGAAGGCAGAGGAGGAGGCAGCTCTTTGCCAGAGGCTCACACATGAGCACTGTCACATCTGTCCCGCTCTGTTTGGGGAACTCTGTGAGCCGGCCCTGAGTGTGAGAATCTGACAAACCACTCCTGACACGTCATACTCAATCTCTGATGGGCTTTCTTTTCACCTATCATAAATAAAAATACAGGCCAAGGGAGAAGCTACAAATCTGGGGGTGGTTTTGGGTTAAGTAGATCCAAGACTTTTAGAAGTTTCTCTTTGTTTTGGTTGTGCAGCCCAACTTTAGTTTCCAGTTCTATGTAAGACTCTGCACCACTGGACACCCTTGTAAACAGTGTCCCCCCCTGCCACTCCAGAAGATTTTTAGCCTCAGAAAAGGGATAAAACTGCTGTACAGGAAACAAAAGTTGCTAAACAACGGTGGCTTTCTAACTGTGAAGGTTTTCTGCTACTCCCTCACTGTTACCAGAAGCACCATCAGCACTGTATTGGCACAGAAGAGTTAAAACAACAGGAGGATCTGCAGTGAAACAACCCCAGATTGTCATCTGCACTCGAATGGAAACAGAGCTGCAGATGAACACCAGGCTCTTTGTTGCACAGGTCAGTTTATACAGTTGGAAGAATGAAATTTAAAGTGATCCCCATATTATTTTAAATCCCACCTTGTAGCCTCTCCTTGCTAATGCTTGTAAATAAGTACACAGACTCTTTGAAAGCTAAATATTATCCACTCTTAGCTGCTAATTGGCACTTACTGTGTGCTCTTACAAACATAATGGATCTATGCTGCATATGAATTACCAAATATGCTGACTTAGCACCCAGCCTGTCAGAAAGAATTTAACTTTTGTTTACTAGACTATTTGAGTATTTGCATTTCAGCTGTTAAAAAGGTCAGTGGTGGTGCTGACTCAGACTTCACATCACAAAGAAGGAAATTCAACTATGTCAGACGCTGAGTAATTTTTATTTACAGCATACTACTAAGTGCCCTGTTTCACCTAGTGAGTCTTTCAGTGTTACACAAGAAAATTAAGATAATCGAGGAAGTGCTGGAGGAAAAAGTAATACAGATTGCTTACACTGCTGTGGAAGAACAGAGCTTGTAAAAAAGTACACCTTGTAAACATCTTGTAAAGATTAGGATGGGATTGCTGAAAGAGTGCATCAAATTTGATACATAATTGAATAATCTCTCCTCCTGTTCACCTGGATCCCGCAGGTGATTTACCAAGACTCTTACCTGGTTGTACCAGCAGAATGAACAATGGAGCAGGACATGAAAGGCTGCTCAGCCATTATCATGTCTGTGACAAGGAACACTGCAGTTCCTTGTTGTAGATAACTTCACACTTGACCAGTTCTTTGCCTTTCTGTTGGAGAGAGCTGCTTGACTGGTGAGTGATAAATGGGTGACACAAGTCCCTCTCACAATGCTTTGCTATCAACCCTGCTATGCAAACCTCTCCTTGGGAACAAGACAGGCACTTAAGGAGTGCAAAGTGTCATCAATCTGCTCCTCCCTCTGCTCTGCACAGGCTGCAGAAGGATTCTCAGTCCTGGTGTTTTGAGCCCAGGTGCTCACTCGGGATGGAAAACACGCAGCCTTCGAGGTGTGCAAGGCTGAACCCCCTTAATCCTGTGATTGATTCCAGCCAGACTTCTCTTGCTGTAGCAGGCTGGTTGGGCTTTTGATACTCACTCCAGCCATGTACAATACAACACCCATGCAGGAAGCAAACATGAAATGCTAATTATCAGCAACTAATCACCTCTCCAAAACCATGACATCCCTCCACAGCTCTCTCAGCAGCGTCACAGTGGCTACGTGGAAGTCCTGGCACGTATCAAAAGTCACACAAATACCCCAAAGCCTCAGTAACCTGCTCTGCAGTGAGACAGGGCTGTGTATGGGCTTCAGAGCTGCTTCCCCAAACTCACCAGAGCGGACTTGCCCACACCTCCTGAACCAAGGACCACCAGCTTGTACTCACGCATGGTGTGGTCTGTTCAGAGAGCGACCTGCAAGGCAGGAGAAAAGGCAGCAGTTAAAACACAGAACTGTGACAATGCATCCTGAAAGCAGCAACACTCCCCCCTCACCCAATCCTCTTGAGAACGAGAATGTCTTTATTAACAGCTCTGGGTTTCGTTTTTCCACCTGGACGCTCAAGTGGGGAAGGCCACTCCGACAGCCCCAGGTTACAGGAGTTTGCCAAAGCTGGATCCCTCTGCCTGGCAGTGCTCGGACAGGAAGAGGATGGACACACCATGGGACAAACACGGAGCCTGTCCCAGCTGTGCCGGGCACCACGAGCTGTCACCGCCTGCCCCCTGCTTCCTCAGCATTTCATGGCACAAACCAGAGTATGGGACAAGAAAATTAGATCAGAAAGATGCAAGTGGAGAGCTTTCCTTCTCCCCTCCACCCCCAGCAGGGAGGGATTTAGGTCAGTGTTCTCTCCCTGGAAAAGGTCAGGCCCAGCACACGGCTGCCAAGGCAGAGCTCTCTGCTCGCCCAGCACAGACTCTGCCTTTTTATGGAAATCTTGCAACTCCCGCAGGTCACTACGCAGCACCAGAAAACTTCTCATTCTCCTCGAGATTCCCTGACAAATAAGGCAAATGACAAAGCTGGTGATAAACACTTTACTCTCTGTTTACATTAGAAGCCAGGCTGGGCTGTCCCGCTGGCGGAGCTGCAGCAAACAATGAGCTCAGCACGAATCCCCCCTTCCCCACGGACAGCGCTTCCTTCCCAAGTAAGGCTGCACACACTCGAGTGCTGGGAGCCTGGGCAGGCTCCCCTCCTCTAAGGCATCTCAAACTAACGTTGCACAGGATATTTATGGGTTCACTGGCTACAGCCTTTAAAAAGAAAAACGTCTTCCAAGGAGTTTGACAGAGACATGTATCACCTTGTCGACTGCCGTGAACAAGCCTGTGAAGAACAGGGGTTGTATTTTTAGCTTTGCAATGTGGTCAACTCCCTGACAATCCATGTCTCAAGTTTATGTAATCATTAAATCGGGACAGGTTCTCTTCTGTCATTTCAGCTCCCAAGGGGAAGATGTAAAACAGAATCAAGAGGAGGAATCCCCTGTGCTGCTGCTCACCCATCACCAGTCAGAGCTGAACTGGGACCTGCTGCTCAACAGGGAGCTGGAGACCCTCCCCAAATATCCTCCCTTAGCCCTCACCGTCAGCCACAGCCTGTTTCATGGGCTGAATGTCACACAAGTACGGGTTTAAACAAAAATTTTAAAATCCCACGTGCAGCTGGAGAGAGACACAAATTTCTGTGTTCAGTTCAGCAGGACTTTAAGCTCATTCTGAAGGCAGAATAACAGAAATAAAGGACTTGCCTGTGTTGAGGCTCTCTGCAGTCACATGGCCAAGCTGCCCTTCCCTCATCCAAGCCCTGGAGAGGGAGTAAGGCTCAAGCTGTCAGTGCAGCCCACCGTTTTAAGCACCTGGAGGAGATTTTTCTTCAACTCTTGAAGCCCATGTGAGCTGCAGTTGCCTAACTGCAAATTGTGAAATCAAGTCAAACTGAAAGGGGTTTTCCAGAAACTGTCTCAAAGCAGAGCAGGCAATGTCTGTGCACACCAGGACATTGACAACAGTTTTGGCTAAATTCTGGGAACTGTAAGCTCTTCTGCTTGAACATTTCCCTGAGAAGTAACATTCACTTCCTTTCTTTCAAAAATCATGATTTTTAATGGGAAGGAGAGGGGAATTCCAATTAACAATTATTTTCCCCTTGATAATCCCTAGGAATTAAAAGGTGATGCATTTTTTATAAAGCATAAATGCAACTTATTGATCCAGTTTGTCTTCATTTTCCTACAGCCCCACAGTCAGTCCCACCGAAGAAAACCCAGAAAGCAATCAAGCTAAGGGTTAAATTTAGCTGTGAACTATTTCACTTCTTATTTATAGTAGAAAATACTTGTGGGAAAGTTTAGGCTGGGAGCAGTACAAGACTAACTTCTCATTTCTTCTCTACAGTATTTGCTAATTTTTTTTTCAGGTGCAACAGGAAACCAAGATCCTGAAAGGCACGAGCCTTATTACTGTAAACCCCACATGCCTTAATTATCTTGTAGCTCTTTCACAAGTATGTTAATGTTATCTGTTTATACAACATGAATAGAGTGCTCAAGAAATTACTATGCTGCATCCCAGCCAACTTTTCATTTGGCAACTGTTGAAGCCCACCTAAATACAGTCAGACACAGCAGCATTCATTTCCATCCAGAGCTCTCTGTAGTAGAGTCACATGCTGTGAAGCAACAGCTCCATTTCAAAATGGAATTAAATTGTGAGTGTTAAGTGTTCCTTTAGAGTCAAGAGAAGAGTATGATTGCTAAGAAGTAAAAAAAAAATTAACTGTAAATGCTGTGAAACTGGCCACATTAGTTCTGAATGCTGTGGTGCAAAAACAAAGCAAAAGCTGAGTGTGTCTCCTTGCTCCTGGCTCCCTTTTCCCAGGCACAGCCACCGAGCCAGAGCAGGACAAGCCTGGGGCACAGAGCACGTGTCACACCCCCAGCACTGCCCTGAGCTGCAGCTCCCTCTGCCCATTTCATCACTCTCCAAACCACCTCCATCACCTACAGAGTAATCAGGCAGAGGGGTCTTTCTTCTGTAATCATGAAAAACTTTGCTTCTACACCATCAAACACCTGATACATCAGAATTCATCTCTGTTCTGTATCTTTAACAGGAGCATCTCTTCTCTGTTGCTGCTGTCACCAACACTGCCCAGGAAGAGACAGAAATGAACATTCATGTATTCACAGCATCAGCCCCAAGCTGCTCAGCTCCTTTCTGACAGAAAAGTGAAGGGCTCTACCCTGGGAACAGATGGAGAGGTGAGAAAAGCTGCAGGATTTTTGTGTCAATATCCAAGCGAAAGGCAGGGCAGGCAGAGGATCCCTGCGAAGGAGCAGGGGGTGAGTGCAAACACAGCTGAAGCTTGGACCTGAAACGTGGCTCCCACTCACCTGCACCTTTGTTCAGCCAAGCCCTCGTGCACTCCCCAAACTGCACAAATCATCCTTCACCCTCCTGCAACCCAGGAGCTGAATCACAGCAGGAAGAAGCAAAACTTTCAGGGTGTTTCCCAAGCAGCGGAAGAAGCGGGGCAGAGGCTGGGGGAGGTGGTGGGGACCAGGGCTGAGGCCCTGCAGGACAGAAACCTGATGCAAAAACGAGCTGCTTCTGTTACAAAAGTTTCAGCAGCTCATCAAGAAGTTTATTATTTGGGCGGTGGGGAGAGGGAAGCATAAACCAAAATAAGCAAACACAGCACTGAAATACAGTGAGTGCAAGAACCTCACTTATCAATTATCCACTCCAGTGTTCACAGAAATTTCATTTAAAATATAATGAGAACACTAAAAAACTCTTACCTTGGCATAAAAGATCTCTCATCAGTGTTAGCAGCTCTACTGAAGGTTCTTCCAGGCTCCCCACAAGGAACTGAAAAAAGAAGAATTAAAAGAAGTTAATCATTTTTCAAGTGTCAGCATTTGCAAAGCATCTCTGCAGTGCTTAAGCCAAACCACCCTCCTCCTGTGGACTTCTCCTCCCTAGAATACTCCAAGGAAGACTTCACTTACAAAAGACAAAGTCAAGTCAAACTAACCATGTCTGAAGTCGCATCAAGTTCACAACTAATTTTAGAAGATGAAAACTTAGTACAGGAAGTACTACCAGAAAGACAGGAGAAAGAACAGCCCAATGTCTCGATGATGTTACAGGGGGAAAACCATCGCTTATCTGCTCCCAATCAGCACTGCCATGGTAAAATCCAATGCAACACCTCCAAAGCACAATTATTTTACGGAATCCATCAGGTTTGTGGCAGGGGGTGGAATGAGATGAGCTTTAAGGTCCCATCCAACCCAAACCATTCTGGGATTCTGTGACAGTCCTCAAGAGCAGAACAATTCCAGCAGCACCATCCCCCACCCCAGGAACCTGCTGGCTCCTTGTGCAAGAGTTTTAGAAGGTGGTAACACTTCCAGTATCCCAATCCTTTGTTCAGTAACACTGAACAGCAGCAGTACTGATACTTCAGACAGTTATCACAGCATTGGCTACACCCTGCTGCTATGACAGGCAAAGGGTCCTCTCATTTATAGGTTCAGCACTTTATCCTTTCTTTTCAAGGGATAAAAAAAGAATCAACTGTTCCTCTGGAATCATAGGAAGTTTAAATGAAAACTTAGTATGCTGGTTTTTTGAAAATAATTCTTTTTAGCAGCTCTGCAGTCACAGAAATCAAAATTGTTTAGAAACAGATAATGAAACTCTCATAATCCTTGTCAATTATTTTTCCAAGTATAAGAGAAAGCAAGACTAGAGGGCAGGGTTAGATGGGATATTGGGAAGGAATCCTTCCCCATGAGGGTGGGCAGGCCCTGGCACAGGGTGCCCAGAGCAGCTGGGGCTGCCCCTGGATCCCTGGCAGTGCCCAAGGCCAGGCTGGACATTGGGGCTGGGAGCAGCCTGGGACAGTGGGAGGTGTCCCTGCCATGGCAGGGGTGGCACTGGATGGGCTTTAGGGCCCCTTCCCATTCAAACCATTCCATGATTCCATGATTTTTTGTGAAGGTGCTGCCAGTCCCAGCTCCAGCACCGCAGATGGCAGCGCTGGCTGCACTTGCACTCAAAAAGCACAGCCCGAGTTTAAATGAGGGTGAGAGAAAAGGAACAGAAAGAAGTGAGGCACGGAAGGGAGCAGCACAGAAACCACAGCATCAGTTCCTAGAGACAATGTGAGACGGCCTCTCAAGGTGCAGCTTCTACACCCACGTGCACTGTGAGCCTGAGGGGAATTTGCTCTCTGCTCTTCCCCAGAAAGGTGCACTGGGATAGAGAAAGATGTCCCCGGCAGAGAGGAGAGAGAGGCGGGGAGCAAGGACCACTCACCTGGCTTCAAGGAAGAAAAAAGGGAATAACTCCTTGCTTGCTCATCACTCACACCTCCCTTTTTCTGATTTTCACCAGAGGAAACCGGAATATTGAACGTTTCCAAGGGAAAAGTGCCGTCAGCACTGTGCACATTTGGGAGAGAAGCACAGATGTCTCTGTGAACTCCAGCACCTCCACTCCAGGCTGGCTGTGCCACTCCTGTGGCCATGCCCTTCCCATTTCCCAAATGAGAGGCAGATTCTTGGGATGTTGCAGCCACACGTCCTGGTTATTTTTATCCTGGCAGTTAAATACTGAATCGTGGCTACTATAAACAAACCTGTTTAATTTTCAACTTGTAAATGTTCTCCGTGCCAGTTTTTTTCAGTTACTATAAACTAGGCCATGGAAAGGGGTGGATTTTCTTTTTTTAAAAGTGTCAACTAAACATTGCTCAACACTCTACCAAAATCCCTCCATTACTCAGAGCCATGTTGGCAAAACAAACCCAAACCCAGCACTTCTGCAAGGGGAAGATTTACAGTGATCAAAACCACACTTAAACTGACAGATTCCCTCCACAATAAAAAAAAAATCCAAACAAACAGAGAGAATGATACAGCAGTGAAGGCTGGAAACACCAGACCAAGGATCTCTCCTTGGCTTGAATCAGCCCAGCCGCCGTTCCCGGCACTGCCCAACGACAGCTCCACTCAGCACCTGCTCCCTAATTTGTTCTACACCATGTTCTGAGATATTAAATTATTCAATGAAGTCGAAAGCACATGAAATACTCCCCTAATGCTCATCAAAACTGTCATCAACTACGCAATGGTTACACACGAGCCGTGCCGGGAACAGGGATGTGCATCCCAAATGAAAGGGGGTTTGTCTGGGAATCCCACAGTTCATTAGCAGATACCACCCCTAAACAGCAGCAAGACAAACACTGTCATAGATCACCCTGTTAGTTAACAAGGAGTTTATTTAATTAATAAAAATCACTGCCATGGATTCACTTGCCAAGCCCCTTCCCCAAGGCTGTCAAACTCCTTGGCTCTAGGGTGCAGGGAAAACCTCCTCCACCTTTCCTGAGGCCAACAACACCAGAAAAATGAGAGGGAAGAGAAAAACAAAAGACTAAAAGACCAAACTAAGCAGAAAGCAGGACTTCAATGTGACTTCAAAATTAGTTTGACAAGCTTCCGTTCACAGACTCTGCATTTACTTTCTTACTCGTTATCACTGCGGTACCTGACACCAAAGTGTGTTTTACATATTAACATTACGTAAGAGGTAACATTTCATAATTTGTGCCAGGAATCTCAGCCTCAGTTTTGTGATTTTAACAGTAAAATCATTACCATTTCCACTGACTGCTTTCAGCATCAAATCAAATACCCGTCAAGGCAACAAATGTGTAATTAGCTATGCACAAGCGTGTTGTAGGGTGAGTCATGACCCCACTATGGTGCATTCCTGATGCTGGAACATGCACACTGACCCTTGTCCAAGTCATCAGCAACTTAAGTCTAAATATATTTTCCTTTTGTTTTTTGCATAACAAATAACCCCAAAAAGACACAGCAAGAAGCACACACAGAAAACAGAGCTGGTGACAAGCCAAATAAGCAACCAGGTATTTGAGAACACAGGAGAACAACGACACCGGCCAGAGGTGTTATCTGAAGAGTTCTATCAGGAAAGGCAAGAGAGCAGCCGTCAAATCTTGCATCTATTCCCAAAAACTCAAGGCCCAGCATTCACATCCCAATGACCACTTTCTCAATCACTCTGCATCCTCCACGGTGCGTTGGGAGGTTCCTGAGCAAGGGCCAAGGCCATAAAAGCCTGGGCGAAGAGTAAAGTCCTCCAGCAACAGAGCCCTTCCGACTCCAGTGTTGTGCTGAGCTGGAGCTTTGAGCAAATTAACTGCAGCCCACACAAACAAGGCAGAGAAACAAACTTCTTGGAAAACAGCAATAATTCTGTCATTGGAAATAGTCATTTTGTGCACAAACACTCTGGGATTGATCCTCCTCAGCCTGTAATCTTTTGTGCAATCAGCTTCACTCTGAACCTGGAATCAAATAACATAATCTTAACTTCTATGGAAGTGACTGCCTAATTATTCATTGGAAACTGCTTTGCTGTAGAAGCTCTCCAGGCAAGGAACAAGGGCTCTGGGCAGCTAAAGCCTGCCATGCTGAAACGGCTAATTTATTTTTTGTCCTATTGGTCTGCACTTGCAGAAAGTTGCTAGGGACATGTGCCAGCCAGACAAAGGCAGGGGAAAGGAAGCCAGCAGCACAACTCAAAGACCAACACAAACTGCATCCCCAAATTAGAACAAAGCGCTACGTCAGTGGCTGGAGTTGGCAGCCTCCCCTCCGGACGGACTGTGGCACTCTGCAAATTAATACTGACGAGCACCGAGCTGCAAACAGGACACAGCCACCTCAGCTCAGCACATCCAGGGCAAAACACACTTTTCTCAGTTACAAATATCTGAAGTAGCTTGATAGGAAGGATTGTGAGGTCACAGGTCCTCCCAAGCAACACCACGGCCGCATTCGCCATGTCTCCTTTTCCCATCTAGCCCTACTGGAGTAGTTCAGCAGAGGGGTTTACACCATTCACAGGAGTTCTCCACAGCTTTTTTTGGAAGAAAAAATGAAAAAAATACTTCCTTTCCCCCTTCCTCATCAGCCAAACATGTAAACGTTTACGGGCATCACCATTAGACGCAGCAGCCACTTAGGGGACCTCCTCCATCTGCTGTCTACCACATCCCCAGCTTGCCACTGATTTTTAAGCCCTATAAAGTTTTTTATTCCTCTCCATTTCCTTTAGTGGAAAGAAATATCCTGACCTTTTATAAAACAGATTAAATTCCAGACAGACCCGAGGAGGCTCAATCATAGCAAAAGACCAACTCCATTCTACTTGGTAGGAATAATTTGTTGTGCTGATAGTAGCTTGGCAACATTCGCCACTATTCTTCCTGGTTTATATAATTAAGAGTAAATAAGTGACATGAGGTAGATGGATTGTCACTGCAATTTCAGCTTGCACGTTAATTATTTCATTTCTGCAGCAGCAGTGACCAGACATTGGTCA
Source organism: Corvus kubaryi (assembly GCF_017639235.1). Classification (NCBI taxonomy): domain Eukaryota; kingdom Metazoa; phylum Chordata; class Aves; order Passeriformes; family Corvidae; genus Corvus; species Corvus kubaryi. The sequence goes on along the minus strand of NW_024582078.1, from coordinate 4,017,955 downwards.
TAAAGCCCAGTTTGACCCTATTTGGTCTCCAGCATAAAAAATTTAATGGAGAGGAGAAGCTTCCAGCCCACTAGGGGTTCTTTGAAACTTCTCATTAAAATTGGAGAGGTTTAAACTGGTCTTCCCATGTATTTCAAACTGACATTGGGTAGGTTAAGATTAGATATTGGGAGGAAAGTCTTTACTTAAAGGGTAGTGAGTCCCTGGCACAGAGAAGCTGTGGCTGCGCCATCCCTGGAAGTGTTCAAGGCCAGGCTGGAGCACCCAGGGACAGCGGCAGATGTCCCTGCCCATGGCAGGGGGTGGCACTGGATGAGCTTTAAGATCCCTTCCAACCCAAACCATTCCATGATTCTATGATTTACACCCACCAGCGATAAATCCTAAGACTAATACCAAGCCCCTAAACATGGGGCACTTCCCAGCCCTACAGGAGACCGGGCTAACTCACAAATTCCAGAAAATATTGAGATTCTTTAAATCTCCCTGGCACAGCTGCAATAATCAGTGTGTGTGTGTGTTTATACACTGGATCTGCCCGTGCAGCCCATTCTAAAGGTCAGCTTTGCATGTGCAGCCCAGAGATTTTCACTTGCCTGGTGTGTGGCAGCCACAAGCAACCAAACCCCCCCCACCCCGTTCCCACGCAACTGCCGCTCATTAAACGCCTCTTTTAACAACGATTTTCAGAATGAAAAGCCCCACTGACCATATGGCCATTTATTAATACTACATTTGTTTATCAGTTTAAATAAACCCCCTACAGCAATGAGTATCCATGTAATGAGGACTTAAACACAGCTAACAACGGATGTGTTTTAGCACTGCCAAGTAGGACTGCACCTCCTGAATGCTTTTCACGGCAGATTTTAAGGCTTGATAGGTACCTGAATAGCAGTAAGTGCACAGAATTAACTTCAAATAGAGGGGAAAGTAACAGTTTCATTATGTTTTGTAAAGAAATGAAGTTATTTAATGTGGTGCTTAATCCTTCAGTATTTAGCTCAGCCCCTTAATGCTGCTTCCTGGAACCTTGGGGCAGAGTGGGGGTGGAAACTGAATTTTCTTCTACAGCGAAAATGAAACTTTCTTCTGTGTGAAGGTTTTGACTGAAGGAATATTCAAATAGTTATTAACACTTCAGTGCTGGAGTGAGAGCTTTGAGGCCAGGGGGGTTTTAACCAAACCACTGCCAGACCTGGACTCTGCACTGGGGCTTCTCTGAAGTTTTTTAATCCTCCTGAACCTGCTTAAAAGGGCAAAACTCCTTTGACAATTCATCCTGGAATTTCCTTTAGAGTGAATAAAAGGTGACATTAAAGGAAACAGCTCTGATAGTTTAATCATTTTTATATGAGCCATTTCAGTATTTATAGGTCAAGCTTGATTACAACCAAAATAGACAATTATACAGCTGCCTTTAAACAGCAACAACCCCCAAGCCCAGGGGCAGCTGGAGTCCTGCTCCCAGAAGAGGGGCTGTGTTTGACTCACACGGAAGGGAGGACACATCCTACCCATGAGCAGCACTGGCATCAGCCAGTCCTTCCCCTCCACCTCATCAACACTATTCAAACGGGAACAAAAAAAGTCTTATTTTTAGAATGTGTCTTTGAAATGATAAGGCATAGGGCAAAAGGAAAAAAATCATCTCTCCCATATTAGTATGTAAATTTGTCAAACACATGGCCTGGGGACAGCCGGTTCTGCACTCTGAGCAGGACCTGAGAACACACCACACTTCACTGGGGTGTTAATTGCCATCTCCCACAATTTCTGTGCTTTCCCCATGGTGAGGACACCTTCCCACCAAAGTTAAAACTCCCAGTCATCTGTTTTTTCTAGAGTAAATCTGCAAATACAGCATCAGCCAAACCTGTGCCCTCAGCACAGTTCTACCATCACTGGTTCAAAGAAAGTTCCTGAATATATTTCAACTTCTGCCCATAGAGATGCAGCGGACGTGACCTTGGCATGAAAAGGACAATGAAAGAACTTACAGCATCCCAGCTCTGCAGACACAACTTCATTCTTCTGACACCTGCTAAGCCACCCCAGCACCCAGCTCAAGTTTGCTTTTGTGCTAAATGGATTTGGACTCGATACTGTGTTTATGACCAGGATTTGGGCAAACAGTTCATTTAACAGAGGCTGCAAATACTGAAAATTACAGAATAAAGGACAAGACCCACTTTCTCAGAATCACACCACCGAGGAAGGTGCCCTGGAGCATTACAATATGTGTTTGATCATTTCAAATGGGATTCCTGAAAAAGCTTTGACTGCATTCTAGTGATCAATATGCCAATGCAGTGTATTCACAAAACAAGGCAAAGCCATAATAATATTGTAATCTCCACAACTTCATAAGTGATCTGATGAGTTAAAAGCCCTAAATGCATAAATATTTCATGAGAAAGGCTGTCTGGAACCACTTCAGTCGGTATCTTTAATGTTATTTTCAGCTACAATTACTGTTACAATCTACAGCAGAAAGCAACAATTGCCTAAATTTATCTTCACCCTTATTTACTTCATAAATCCATCAAGATTTTTGTTCTTCAGGCCTGATACCCAGTAACTGTTACTCAGCACAGGACTAACAAACACATCAAATCTCAGGGTAAAACAAGATGTGCTGGAATGAGACTGTTACACAAAAAAAGGAGAATTGCGCCAGAAATAGCTTTGCCCAGTGAACTATGAGTTACTTTTAACTATCACGTGGTGAGTGGCATATAAAAAGATATTATTCTGCATGTCAGCTGTCCGTAATGAAAGTTTTCCTCTTCTCAGCTGCCCCTCCCTACAACTTCAAGTTTATTTGCATGAGAGAAAAGAATATTACATAAAAATACAACATAAAAGGCACTGCAACCAATACATCCAGCTGAACTGCTCCTCCCACCTCCTCCGTGCTTTCCAGATTAAGGGTCTATTTCCAACTAAAAATGTGAGAAATGCCTGATTCCAAACAGATTCTTCACTTGGACAAAAACCTACAGCAGCCTTCCTTCCAGCGGCAGGGAGCAGTCACAGCCCCAGCTGCAGCCAGAGATGCTCAGATCCATCACGAGCAGATTGCACTGCCCTGAGTTCACACGCAATACCCTGATTTAAACATGACAAGTTCGCATTTTTTCAGTATTAGAACACTGCAGAACACAACATCATTGAATCCAACAAATATTTCAACTAAAAACATTCCAGCCAGCCTTGAGTCTGCAGTTGTAGCCCCTGACAAGTGAAATGCAAGTGTCTGTTTTCCTGCAATGCTCCAGCAAGCAGCAGTTATGCAATACAGCCCCTTGACAAACACACTACTAGTTGCAGTACATTCCCAAAAAGCAGGGGTTTTGACAAAGCAACAATCACCCATTACAGAAATGCTCATCCTGCTCGTTACATCGAGCATATTTCTCAGCGTATTTTGCCTCACTGAAGTGATGAATAAAGATTTGTTTCAGCCCTAACACAGCCACTGCTGTGGGCACATCCAGACCTCTCGCTTCAGTGCCCCAGATGGATTTAAGTATTTTCCATCTTATCAATATTCAAAATAAATGACAAACCACAATGCCTCGGGCCACCTGCTCAACAGGACTGCCATTGCCTGGCTCCCCACATTTTAAGTTAAACAAAGTCAAACAGGTGAAAAAGCCAAGACAACCACCTGCAGCCATGGGCTGTGAGCAGCCCTGGAGATTCCTCTTTGGCTGTTTGTCCTGTTACCTGCTTCTTCCCTGGTATAAAAGCCCTGTGCAGGGTAAGACTTCCCCCTCAGACAGATGATTTTGTTATCAAAAGAAAGCAACCAGCAGTTTTCAAAACATACCAAGTCTGCTTTTGTCAGCATCTGGATTTCTCAACCAAAAAAAATCCAATCCGTGCCTTTACCTGGGTTCAGGTCAAGCCACTGCAGCTGCAGTGAGGAAGTGCCTGTTCAGGTAGAGCAGGTATTTCCCAACTCCCAGCACCCCATACCTGCTGGAGCACTCGCAGCAGGGAGCAGAACACACATCAAAACATCAAAACACCGTCTTTATGTGGCCACGTCGGGGTTCAGCAGAGCCACCCGACCTGCTCCAGAAGCTGACACGGTGAGAAAGAGCCCCAGCCCTGCCCTGGGTACTGCTGCCACAGGAGGAACAGAATCAGGCAGTTCTGAGCCCACCTTCACCCAGGTGTGCTGCCTGCTACAGGGCTTTGAGTGCAGCCTGCCAACAGAAAAGTTACAGACCCCAGAATGACTGGAGATCCACATTACGGATGGGTTCTGGTGCCCCATTTCTTCCCACACACGCCCCAAAGGATCTTCCCACAGCACTGGAATGCAATTTAAGTTTAAGCACAGCATTTCTGATTAGGAATGTAACACTCAGTGGCTCCTCCTTGAGCACCACCCTTCTTCCCACAGCCTCCTCATTTTAATTTCGTTAAATGGATTACTTTAGACAACCTTAATTATTGCAGTATTTGCAAGGGAAGAAGTGATCTCTCAGTAACCAGTTCCTGTCCCTTTGCAGATCAAAACTTGTTTCATAGCAAACCTGGGAGTGAAATGGCAGCAGAGGTGCAGCACAAAGTGCTTCAGTGTAAAAACCTGGCCCAGGTGTGTCCTGACTGATGCTCTGCTGTCACTGGGTCCCTTTTTCTTCAGAGGGGAGCTCATAAAACAGGCATTAATTAACAAAATTATGCTATCACAGGAAATAACAGGAAGCTTCTAATAATGAGCCATTTAGCTCTGAAGGGTTTCAGTCAGACATGTCAAACCAGCTCACAGAGGATGTCAACAGTCACCAGCAACAAGCACAGCCAGCTGAAAAACAACCAGGGGAGACCCTCAATTTGTTGCAACAGAAAGGCAGCTCAATGGAGCTCCCATAAATGCAGGCTGGTTCTTGCAAATAACAACCTGCTACCTCTGAGGACAGAGACCAAATGTCACCTCTTTGGTATTATTCTGGCAGCCAGAATAGGCCACAGGTCACATTCTTCCCAGTTGTCACAGGCAAGCACAAGGCTGAAGGATGCTGCCCTAGCTCAGATGTGTCAGGAACTGCAGTTTCTTGTTCTCTTCTCAACTCCCTCCCTCCATCAGCAGTGGTACTGGCACAATAAAAGTGTATCTTCCTCACGCCTACTTTAATCCTTTCTCCTCAGGTTCAACAGTTCAACAGTTCTTCACTTAACCAACACAGATGGCTTTTTCACTCTAATATTCGTGCTGGAGACACTAAAACTGTATCAGTCGGACTCTACTGGGTTCTTGCTTCCAAGAGTTCCTGAATGCTCAACAGTAAAAGCTCACCAATGGGAAAGCAAAGGAGTTCAATCTCTGACTTGCCTTACTCACCTCACAGCGCAGCTGCAGGGGCTGAGTATCCCAGTACTGCAGAAACCAACCACTCTGGGAAATGTCTTACCCACAAAAACTGGGCCTCTCCTCCTGGCCTGACCACTGCCATCCATCACCTGTATTGGGAGGATTGGCATAAACTCATCTTCACAACTTCATGCTCTATTTCACCATTTTTATTAACTGAAATGTACTGAACTTGATTCTACCTCCCAGCACCTGCAGGGAGCTGACGGGAAGGATGGAGAGGGACTGTTTACACCTCACACAAGTTTTAGCATCTGAACAAGATAGGCTGGACCAAGTAAGAGAGCTCAGCAAGATGAACAGTTCTTTCAGAAAACTTTGGGACATTCTTACTTATCTCTGCCATTAGGTGTCATGTTTCCAGCAGCAGCAACTTTCCTAAAGTGCCAACACAAATGCCTACAGGAAAATCTGACCCTGGAATTTAGGAGCACCCCTTTCAGAAGACATTTCCATTAAAATTCTGTTTAATTTCCCATCCACTATTAAATAAAAGAGTAAAAGCAAATCAGTAACTACTTCAGAGCTCAACATAAAATGAATTGAGGCTTTACTTTAACCGCCATCCTCACTACCTCATCTTCAAAAAATAACCCAACATGCCCCAAATCAAGGCCAGAAAATCCAAATACAACCCTAGGACTTCACCAAGTTTTAAAAGCAGTGTCTCTCTTGCATCTGCTTCTGCAGAATTAAATACACAAAGTTATAAGAAATGATTGACGTTCAACATTAATGTGGCCCATCAGAAATTAAAAGAAAGTGATAAAATAGGAAGTCTCCCATATTACCCTAAAACCCGAAAGTTTTGATCAGGATCCACAGCCAGAGCCAGCTGAGCTGATTTCAGCAAGGTTGAAACTAACACTGGATCAAGGATAATCCTGAACTTCAAACAGCTACACATAAAAAACATTCTGAATATAAAGCCTAAAGATTTGAGCTTACATATGTTCAAAAGATTCACTTTGTTTTCTCTAGGAAAACAGATAACATGTTCCTGTTGTCAGAGTATTAGGATTCCTCTTGAAGATGTTTTTTTTTAAGTCTGCAGAGTTGCACAGAAGCAATCTGTTCTCTAAACACTGAGCACAAGTTCCAAGTGCCACCAAGTGCACTGTGCACGTGCAGGGTACAAGAAAAAGCCCTGCAATATAAAGTACAAACAAATGCTTGGAGTTGTTTATGCCCAGGACGATGATTCAATATACAATTAAAACTTCTATGTTCAAGTACATCCACATGTTACACTCTTGCTATTTAATTACTTTCAGTTTTTTTAAGAACAGTCCTCAGACTGGCTGAGCAGCCACGAAATGTATCACTAATAACCTATGTCTGTATATTTGCACCTTATGATTTCAAATATAAACTGTTTCGATGCTCTGTGTAAACATGAGTCTCCAAATAAAAGCATTAACCTGTCACTGGACTTAGGCTGTGCAAGTAATTCAGCCCGTTTGGCAGGGAGATCCTCTCAAAACCTTCAGCAAAGCTACTTACCCTAAAAGCAGCCACGCCAGAGCCAGGACATGTGATGGCAGCCAGCGCTCAGCTCCCTGGCAGCCCTAGGGGTGACAGCCCGGCTGTGGCACCGCCGGGCCCGGATGGCACCGAGGCTTCCTTCGCACCGCCGGGGTCCCCTCGTCAGAGCCCTACAGCCTCCTGGGCACCCCCACACACGGGCTGTGAGCAGGATCTGCTTTTAAGGGGGACAGCTCAGCTCCCTGAGGAGGATCTGAGGAACACAAACACTGAGTCGCAAGCACTGCGCACGAAAACAGATTATTTTTAGAAGCGGTGCGAGCACAGCGCTTCCTGACGACTCCACCTTGAAGAACGACAGACGCTCTGTCACCCTCCATTCCAAAAGCAGGATTTCACAACTTCTGCTACCTGCCACAACAGAGAGAGGCAAGGGACAATCTGCCGAGAACGGCAAGTAACAATTTCCCAGTTTATAACTTGGCACTAAGAACTTCTGTTGGTATATGCTGTCAGTCCTCACTCACGTCGATAAATCGATGCCTTTTTTCCTGCCACAGGGATGAACAGAACATTAAATGTTTTTATTTATGACACTGATTTTTTCCATAGCAACCGGATGTGAACACGGCATTCCCAGCGCAATGAAGTCACTATAGCAACGTGATAATGATGTCAGAATAATCAGACAGCATTTCATACTCGTGAAATACATCACTTCTGTGAATTCAGAAAGTTGCAGAGACCACAAAAGCAAGAGAGCTCCATCTGGAACTTCCCTTTAACTTGCCTGGTTTTGGATAACTTCTCATTAAAGGCACAGAGCTTTGCTAATGCACCATTTTCTGTTTCTCCAAGCTTCATCCATTACTTCCTGAAAGTCTCACAAATTCCCACATTAAAATCCTTTCAGATCCGAGGATCTGCTACACCAGGGAGAATCACTGACACACCATTTCAGCATGAAAAAAAGCAATGACACAAATCACCACAATGAAACATTTCACAGCACACAGGCACCGTCAACTGAACAGCCGCTTTCCTCAACTCTTCAGATAGTCTGATGTCTCTTTACGTGAAGCAACACAACTACTCAGAGAGAATTACAACAGCAACAAAAAATTACAGAGTGCCAATACAATACTCCGAAGGCAGACAGGTGTTTTCAAGTCAAACAACTATTTTAAGAAATATTATCTCCCCTGTTAAGCTACTGAAAGGAAAAAACCCAGAACGTTCATGGTTTGCCCTTCCTGTTTGCAGCTCTTTCCAAGCTGTGAGCAAAGCAAAGCCCAATTCCAGCTCTGTCAGTCGGAACTGACTCGCTGTGTCCAAACCCCAACCCTCCCGCTGAGGAAGCTTCGCAGGAACCCCTGCACCAAACCCAAACATTCTGTACCTCAAAATATCACAAGCAAAGACACCAATTAAAAAGAAGTATCTAAACACCAAAGTTTCCCTATGCAGAGAACAGTTGCTCTTTGAAGCGACTGAAGAAGTGCAAGAAACCTTTTCAGAGCTGAGGTGGTCCGAGACAACCAGTCCGTGAAAGTGGAGGGTGAGGATGGGCCGGGGGATGAGGATGGGCCGGGGGATGAGGATGGGC
>NW_024582078.1:4002117-4009075 GCF_017639235.1 Corvus kubaryi | reverse complement strand
GCTCACCGCTGCCCCCGGGCCGGCTCCCGCCGCCGCTCGGCTCCCCCGGTGCGGGCTCGGGGCTCGGAGCTCGGCTGCTGCTCTGCGCGGCGGCGGCGCCGCGTCCGCTCCGCCCTCCGCGGCCGCGGCCCGGGGAGGAGCCAGCGGGGCGGGCGGGGACGGACGGGGCCCCTGGGCCCCGGCAAAAGTTCCGGGAGGGCCGGGGCAGGTGCGGGGCTCTGGGCGGTGTTGGTTCTGTGTCGGGAGTGTGCATCCAGCGGGACCGAGCAGGGCTGTCCCGCGGGGCGGGCACGGGCCGGGGCTCTGCGGGCGCTGTGTCCAGGACTGGGCCCCTCGTGCGGGGGCTGGAGCGTGTCCAGGGAAGGGAGCGGAGCTGGGGAAGGGGCTGGAGCACCAGGAGCGGCCGGGGGGGCTCAGGCTGGAGCAAAGGAGGCTCAGGGGGGACCTTGTGGCTCTGCACAAGTCCCTGACAGGAGGGGCAGCCGGGGGGGTCGGGCTCTGCTGCCAGGGAACAGGGCCAGGAGGAGAGGGAACGGCCTCAGGCTGGGCCAGGGGAGGCTCAGGGTGGACATCGGGAGGAATTTCTCCAGGAAAGTGTGGTCAGCAAACAGCAGGGACCAAGCGGGTAACTGGGCTGAGGGTGTTTCCATATGGAGGAGATGCTGCAGCAGTCACGCATGGGACAGGACAAAAGCAGCTCCGAGGTCACCAAGCACTGACACCACAGGGCTCAGGACCAGCACCACATCACCTCCGCCCCTTAAAAAGTTTTTCTTGAAACACAGCACTTAGAAGTGTGGGGGGTTTTATTTATTTTTTCAGAAAAGCATAAAAATAAAGAACTGTAACATTGAAGTGAAATACGCCTGTGATCAACAATAAACACAAAATGCAGGAAGAGGAAACGGCACATAAATGTCCTGATGGTGTTTTTGTCACTGAGGGTTTGTGAATGACAGCAGCCACACAGAGAGGATCGGGTCAGAAGTCCAGCACAGTCACTGCGCAGGGTCTCATGATCTGGGAGATCGCTTCGTTAGCCCCGACTTAAGCTATAGTTCAGCTCTAAACTACACACTCCAGAAAAGCTAATGTCAACAGTCAATAAATTTCAGGGGCTTTTTGTCCTTGTTAAGAATGTATAAATACCCCAGGAGGAGCTGTAGTTGCTTCCGTGATTTCAATGGCCGTCTCTCCATGAAATGCAGAGGGATCTCTCGTGTTTCCAGGCAGTGTCACCTCCTTACATAACCAGGGACAGGACGAGGACTGCAGCCACCACCTCTGGGGACGCTCCTGGTGAGGCTGCAGAAGACGGTGCCAGAGGCAGCAGCAGCACACCCTCCCCACACTCCTCTATCACCACTTGCAAAACTTCGGGGGCACAAGCAGATTTGTTGAAGTCTGAGGCTACAGCAACAATATTTTAGCAGTCATACTGCCTTTCATCCAGAACTCCAACAAAAATGCTAAATATTACTTGTCTGGCTGTACAGATGAGAAAACAAAGATTACATTACTTATCCAAAATCCCCAGCAAGCGAGCGGCCAGGAGACACACAGAGCTCAGAGTCCCCACTCACCCTCTCTCATTGAAACTGCTCCAGTTCTCCCTCTCACAGCTTTGTGTGTGCAGCAGAAATAAATACACAGCGCAGAATTTTGCTTCCAGGTACAACTTGTGGCTGCTGATACTGATCTGTAAATCCCTGTTTTTATGGCTTAAGAGGTGTCTCCTTCCCTGGGGACCACCGTGCTGGGAGTGAGCAGGTGAATCACTGTTTGATTTGAATCGCTGGAGGCAGGGCGATGTCAGCAAAGGATTTCCACACTTTCTGTCTCTGCAGGACTTGGCAGCCTCAGCAGTGAGAGGCTCAGTCACACTGGGACAGTCGGTGTGGCAAAAGCATCTGCCTTGAAGGATGCTCAGCCACTTGTTTCTTCAGAGTACAAAAATTATTGTGAAATCTGTGAACTTAGGAAGTTACTAGCTCGATGTTTAAAAACATGAGGCTGTGTCTGGAAAACAAGCAGGGACAAAATATCACCAGTAATTTCTGTTTTAAAAGCTGTGCAAAAACATCATTCCTATGGGCAGAAACTGCACAGGGATGAATTCCTATAAGAGGCTCAGTGTGCATGGAGATGTTTGAGAATTCTGCGAGGTTTTACCCCAAATTTCCTTTAAAATTAAATCTGTAACAAACTTTGCCCCAAATATCAACACATTTGCAGCTTTTCCCACTCAGCACTGTCTGAAGTTTTACTGTATCCAAGGAATCACACACTTATCTATTTCATGGCTTGCGGACCATCTTCCAAGTTTCAGAACAATAAGGGTCCAGGCACACTGAGGCCCTGACTCAGCAAGGCAGAGCTCCTGTTTGGTGTCTGTTCTGGGAAGGTTGACTTTTTTCCCCATTTTCTGCAGGTTTGAGTGGAAGCTGATAACATTTATAGCTGAGTCAGACTTTGCAAGTACATGAAATTAGATCTGGATGAATGTGAACCTGGTTATGAAAAGATTAGAAGGGGAGAAGCAGGTCCAAGTTCAGCTGAAATCAGAGGCACTTTTCCTAATGACTCCAACAGGGGGTAAATCTGGATCTCCGTTTCTCCCAGTCCCAGATTCTGCCCTCCTTCAGGCAGACAGATGCAGCTCCTCAGACAGAGCTGTTTCACTCCTGTGCTGCTGCTCCTTATCTCTGGTACAGCAGGGGATTGCTCGTCAGCAAATCCAGTCTGTCAACAGGGTGTTAAATCCCGTGTCCACACCTTGTCTCTCCCTAGGTGCATTTCCCCATTTCTAACAAATCCCATTATTTCAGGGACATCTCCAGGGTGACTGACAGCACTGACACCTGCCCGGAGGGCTGGGACCTGCTGACATCCCCAAAACAGGGATTTCTACTCCACACCAACTCAGCAACAACACAAGGTTATGAGGCAAAGAGAATTGATTCTCTGCATCCTGTCACATACAGGACACAGCCTGTAATGTCCTGGATACAGCCCAGAAATCCAGTGACCCTTCACACTGCAGTTTTATTTTAAAAATAGTGTAATTTATCACAGCCCATCTATTTACACAGAACAGGGGTTACCACAATAACTTTTTTCCCAAACTCTGAAATCTAAACCCGTTCATATTAAATCATACCAAGATTTCACTCCCCCTTTCCTACTATATGGCAGCAGTAAAAGACTGAAAGGAAAGCACTTATTTATCCCAGAACCTGCAACAGGATTGCAATTTTTCACCTGGTTTTGCAGCTGAGTTGCAGAGGCTGTATTGAGTCTTCTGCAGGCAAATTAATATGAAGCAGAATCCCTCATGACTTCTTTTATTCCAAAATAATAATTGGCCAATTGGATAAATTATCACAAGTTCAGCTGATGTAAATACATAGCTGAGGCCCATATGCTGATTTAATGAAATTCAGAAACAATTTGTGATTGCATAATGACCGTGGATTCCTGGCTGATTGAATCAGAGGGCTGGAGAGTAAATGAAAGTGGGTTTGACACCGTGCAGGCTAATAACACATTATTGCTCTGGCTGTCAGAAGTAAAGGTGCTGACTGCATCACGGTCCAGTCCTGAGTGTCTGAACTTAAACTGCACAAGAAAGGAACTGGTGCTCTCTAAACTTACAATAATCATTCTTTAAATTCTAATCATGGAAGAATCAAGAAAAAATGCCCATTCCAAGGACCTCAACACAAGCCTTTGAAGTGCAAGCGTAATTATTTTCTTTACAGATGAGATTGCAGTGTATCATTATGAATAATGACTTAATGATGTAATTAATAGTGAGCACCCGCATGGCTGCCAGCAGCTCCCCTGGCTGAGGGTCACCGAGTTCACACCTCACCTCCCACGCTGCCCTTGCCAAGGATCCGACCATAAGGGATCATTTAACACAGCCCAACATCCCAGGTTCTGTAGGGGCGGGTGAGCGCCAAAGGCCTGAGCCTGTTCCCAGAGCAGACAGAACCAGATTCCCTGAAAACCCCATCCCTGCTCCCACTGCAGACCTGGTTTGTTCCATGCCCACTGTCTGGCTGGGTGAAGCCACCAGGTAATTAGGCAGATGAGCTGGGAGCTGTGGAATCTGGGGAGGGATGGCTGATCCCAAGGCAATGCTCTGCAGAAGCTCCAGCAGATTTCCAGAGGGAAAGCCTGGACTGGCTTTTCCATGCACTACAGCCCTGGGGCAGCAGTGCTGGGGCCATACTCCTCCCCCAGCTCATCCAGTGTCCTTAAAGTTGCTTGAAATCACAGGAAAGGCTGGATCCCAATGCAAACATGGAGATATTTTCCAAGTTTGAGCCCTAAGGATGTCCCACTTGTGAGCACAGGACTGCAGAAAGGGTGAGGAGGCAAGAACAAGGCTTCTCTACCAAAAACACCAGCAAGCCTGGCCTTTCCTCCTTTGTGACTGTCACTCGGAAAGGGACATGGGATGGAGGCTTCTTATGCAGCTTCCCAAACATTTCCCTACCTTGCAAGCGTGCCAGAAAAGCCCGGAGTCAGTCTGGTGTCTGCAGTTCTGCAGAGTCAGGGGAAAGGCAGAGACTGATAGGGGTTTCTGGTTCAAGGGTTTTATAAATACCATCAGAGGCTGTGAAACTCACTGGGGAAGGAAGCACAAATCCCACTTCCCGTGCTCAGCTATGGCAGGGAACTGCCAATTACCATACACAGGGATTCCCATGTTTCAGGCTAATAGCAGCACACTGGGCTGCTCTTACTCTTTGCTTTCTACAAGCAAGAATTTCCTTGTCCAAAGCTGTAGCAGCCTGGAATTTCCTACCAGAGGAGCCTGTGAAGGAAAGGACCCTTAGAAAGCTAAACAGGAGCAGAGCCAGCAGCCTGGGCACCTCTCCTGGCTTTAATCACAGGTGCTGGAGCTCTGTGTGAACGAGTCTCCCTGGCAATCTGTTATCTGTGCATCTCCCCCCTGCACAGCCAGCCGGGCTGTGGCACAGAGCTGCTGCCAGCAGTTTGCTGGGGCTGTTTCTGGATGGGAGAGGTGAATTTGTCTTTCAGAAGCTGGGACACACGATGGGAGATGGTCCCATCTTAGGGTGGGAGCTGACCCAGCAGCTCCTCATACTGAGATCATTTGTCAGATACTTCACAAATCCCCTGGTAGGGATGGGTGGCACCTCCACAGAGACCCCCATAACACAGCCCAGGGCCTGATTCTGCCCTCGCTAACCCCATCCACAGTTTGCAACGTGGTTTGGGCAAAGCTGCTGGATTTGCACAAGAAAAAGCCAAAAGAGAGGGGACTGAGCTCCCTGAGCCCCGCACAGCCACAGCCAGGAGAGGCCCAGTCTCAAGCAGGAAAAACTGGGACAGCACAGCTCAACAGGAGCAATAACAAGTGTTATCCTTTCAGCTGTCAAACTGTGCTCACTGCTCAAAGGCAGCTGCAAGCACACAATTTCTGCTATTACCCAACTTCTTCCTGCACAGCCCTGTGGAGCCCGGCGCCCGCTCGCCCCGTGGCTGGGCGGTGCCTCCAAGTGTCTCTGGGTACCAAACCTCGTCCTCCACTGCCAGCTGCTCTCACCCACTTCTAGGGCACACGCAGCTGCCATTTTCCTCCTTCTATTTTGTAAAATCCAGGCAGCACAGTATGGGGAAGTGGGGGAAAAGGAAAGAAAAAACAAAGATAAAATAAAAGTAACTACCAGAGGAAGTCAGAGACATCCTTTGACTCTGGAGGTCTGGTGGTAGCCACACAATGAGACAAATATTGCCTTGGAATTAAATGTCATATATATTGAAATGAGAGAATGTCTGATTCAAGAAGTACTCACTCCCGTGTTTCCTTTCATGGGGTTTAAACACTTGTTTTCTTTAAACATAGTCACACAATGACTGCGTTGTAGCAAGGGGTAATTTTTGGTTAGCAGGTAAAAGTAACAATCCAGGTATTTGTCTGTCAGCTTCTGGAAGCCCTGTAAGATCTGTGGAATTTCTTCATTACCTGTTCCTGCCCTCTCCCAGTTGATAACTGGTTCCATTCAGGGTCAGTGCCAGCATCCAGGGATCAGACACTCCTTGTGCCTCAGCCCAGCCCCAGGCCAGCAGCACGCCCAGGCACAGGGCTGCAGGACAGGGTTTGTAAAGACATCAGTGAGGAAATAATGAACCTGTACCTGGAGAAGAGCTGTGTGTTTCCAGTTAGTGCTGCTCTGCTGTCCTAACTGGACTTAATCATCCCACAACCTTGGAGACCCTCCAGCACCTTCATTCCTCCTGGTTTCAGGGGTTAGCGGGAGCTTGTCTTAAACCAGCCATGTCAGGAGAGGCTGTTCCTGAGCTCCCTTTAATAGCTGCTGCACTATAATTATGATTACAGTAACACTTAGACTCTTGACAGCACTCTTTGTGTTCTGATTGCTTCCTGAACACAAGCGAATAATCCTGGCTTTGGGCCTCTTTCCCGGGAAGAGCAGGTATTTTCCTTTGGGAAGGCTGTTAACAGTAAAGCAAATGCTGGATAGGAGGGAGCATGAGGCACCTGTGTCTCCTCACAGACGGTGCTGAGCTTCCCCTCCCAGTACAGTCAGTCACCCTTGGTCCTTTTGGGCCGCAGCTGAGTGTCACAGCCGCCATCCAACCACCCCTGAATCCAGCTCTGCAGTCAGCTGTTGCCTCCTTAGCGGATCATGAGTCACTTCCATTCCTGCTATGACTCAGAAACTTTGACTGGAAACTGCCTGAGAAATGCCTGAATGTCCTGGGTCTCTCCCACCCTGCCAAGGTTTCCCCCGGGGCAGGGGTCAGTGGTGCCTCGCCAGGGCCGGGCAGGTCAGCCCGGGACCCCTCGGCAGCGCACACGGATCACACATGGATCACACACGGATCACACACGGATCACACACGGATCACACATGGATCTCCTTTCACACACGGATCACACACGGATCACACACGGATC